>NW_027199351.1:0-33159 GCF_038502225.1 Cherax quadricarinatus | reverse complement strand
GTGGCAGTGATGAGTGTGAGAGGCAGTGATCATTGTATCACTGAAATACAACAAAAAAACAAGACAAACAACAGCTACGATAAAGACACACTGTAGATTTATACTCGCAAAACACTAGATAGACATGAGGGAAACACTAGATAGACATGAGGGAAACACTAGATAGACATGAGGGAAACACTAGATAGACATGAGGGAAACACTAGATAGACATGAGGGAAACACTAGATAGACATGAGGGAAACACTAGATAGACATGAGGGAAACACTAGATAGACATGAGGGAAACACTAGATAGACATGAGGGAAACACTAGATAGACATGAGGGAAACACTAGATAGACATGAGGGAAACACTAGATAGACATGAGGGAAACACTAGATAGACATGAGGGAAACACTAGATAGACATGAGGGAAACACTAGATAGACATGAGGGAAACACTAGATAGACATGAGGGAAACACTAGATAGACATGAGGGAAACACTAGATAGACATGAGGGAAACACTAGATAGACATGAGGGAAACACTAGATAGACATGAGGGAAACACTAGACAGACATGAGGGAAACACTAGATAGACATGAGGGAAACACTAGATAGACATGAGGGAAACACTAGATAGACATGAGGGAAACACTAGATAGACATGAGGGAAACACTAGATAGACATGAGGGAAACACTAGAGGGAAACGAGAGAAACACTAGACAGACATGAGAGAAACACTAGACAGACATGAGAGAAACACTAGAGAGAAACGAGAGAAACACTAGACAGACATGAGAGAAACACTAGACAGACATGAGAGAAACGCTAGACAGACATGAGAGAAACACTAGACAGACATGAGAGAAACACTAGACAGACATGAGAGAAACACTAGAGAGAAACGAGAGAAACACTAGACAGACATGAGAGAAACACTAGACAGACATGAGAGAAACGCTAGACAGACATGAGAGAAACACTAGACAGACATGAGAGAAACACTAGACAGACATGAGAGAAACACTAGAGAGAAACGAGAGAAACACTAGACAGACATGAGAGAAACACTAGACAGACATGAGAGAAACACTAGACAGACATGAGAGAAACACTAGACAGACATGAGAGAAACACTAGACAGACATGAGAGAAACACTAGACAGACATGAGAGAAACACTAGAGAGAAACACTAGACAGACACGAGAGAAACACTAGACAGACATGAGAGAAACACTAGACAGACATGAGAGAAACACTAGACAGACATGAGAGAAACACTAGAGAGAAACGAGAGAAACACTAGACAGACATGAGAGAAACACTAGACAGACATGAGAGAAACACTAGACAGACATGAGGGAAACACTAGATAGACATGAGGGAAACACTAGATAGACATGAGGGAAACACTAGATAGACATGAGGGAAACACTAGATAGACATGAGGGAAACACTAGATAGACATGAGGGAAACACTAGAGGGAAACGAGAGAAACACTAGACAGACATGAGAGAAACACTAGACAGACATGAGAGAAACACTAGAGAGAAACGAGAGAAACACTAGACAGACATGAGAGAAACACTAGACAGACATGAGAGAAACGCTAGACAGACATGAGAGAAACACTAGACAGACATGAGAGAAACACTAGACAGACATGAGAGAAACACTAGAGAGAAACGAGAGAAACACTAGACAGACATGAGAGAAACACTAGACAGACATGAGAGAAACACTAGACAGACATGAGAGAAACACTAGAGAGAAACGAGAGAAACACTAGACAGACATGAGAGAAACACTAGACAGACATGAGAGAAACACTAGACAGACATGAGAGAAACACTAGACAGACATGAGAGAAACACTAGACAGACATGAGAGAAACACTAGAGAGAAACACTAGACAGACATGAGAGAAACACTAGACAGACATGAGAGAAACACTAGACAGACATGAGAGAAACACTAGACAGACATGAGAGAAACACTAGAGAGAAACGAGAGAAACACTAGACAGACATGAGAGAAACACTAGACAGACATGAGAGAAACACTAGACAGACATGAGGGAAACACTAGATAGACATGAGGGAAACACTAGATAGACATGAGGGAAACACTAGATAGACATGAGGGAAACACTAGATAGACATGAGGGAAACACTAGATAGACATGAGGGAAACACTAGAGGGAAACGAGAGAAACACTAGACAGACATGAGAGAAACACTAGACAGACATGAGAGAAACACTAGAGAGAAACGAGAGAAACACTAGACAGACATGAGAGAAACACTAGACAGACATGAGAGAAACACTAGACAGACATGAGAGAAACACTAGACAGACATGAGAGAAACACTAGAGAGAAACGAGAGAAACACTAGACAGACATGAGAGAAACGCTAGACAGACATGAGAGAAACACTAGACAGACATGAGAGAAACACTAGACAGACATGAGAGAAACACTAGAGAGAAACGAGAGAAACACTAGACAGACATGAGAGAAACACTAGACAGACATGAGAGAAACACTAGACAGACATGAGAGAAACACTAGACAGACATGAGAGAAACACTAGACAGACATGAGAGAAACACTAGACAGACATGAGAGAAACACTAGAGAGAAACACTAGACAGACATGAGAGAAACACTAGACAGACATGAGAGAAACACTAGACAGACATGAGAGAAACACTAGACAGACATGAGAGAAACACTAGAGAGAAACGAGAGAAACACTAGACAGACATGAGAGAAACACTAGACAGACATGAGAGAAACACTAGAGAGAAACGAGAGAAACACTAGACAGACATGAGAGAAACGCTAGACAGACATGAGAGAAACACTAGAGAGAAACGAGAGAAACACTAGACAGACATGAGAGAAACACTAGAGAGAAACACTAGACAGACATGAGAGAAACACTAGAGAGAAACGAGAGAAACACTAGACAGACATGAGAGAAACACTAGACAGACATGAGAGAAACACTAGACAGACATGAGAGAAACACTAGACAGACATGAGAGAAACACTAGACAGACATGAGAGAAACACTAGACAGACATGAGAGAAACACTAGAGAGAAACACTAGACAGACATGAGAGAAACACTAGACAGACATGAGAGAAACACTAGACAGACATGAGAGAAACACTAGAGAGAAACACTAGAGAGAAACGAGAGAAACACTAGACAGACATGAGAGAAACACTAGACAGACACGAGAGAAACTCTAGAGAGAAACGAGAGAAACACTAGACACAGAACACTGGAAATACACAAAGAACACAACAGAGACAAAGGACTCAAAGCAGAGACACAAGAGAGATAGCAGAGACTCAAGATAAAAAGGAAACACAAAAGACACAGGAGACACAACAGAGAAAGAGGATAGTCAACAGAGACACAACGGAGACACGGGATACACAACAGAGACAACGGAGACACGGGATACACAGCAGAGACACAGGATACACAATAGAGACACAACGGAGACTCGGGATACACAGCAGAGACACAGGATACACAACGGAGACACGGGATACACAGCAGAGATACGGGACACACAACAGAGACACGGGATACACAACAGAGACACGGGATACACAACAGAGACACGGGATACACAACAGAGACACGGGATACACAACAGAGACACGGGATACACAACAGAGACACGGGATACACAACAGAGATACGGGATACACAACAGAGACACGGGATACACAACAGAGACACGGGATACACAACAGAGACTCAGGATACACAACAGAGACTCAGGATACACAACAGAGACACAGGATGCACAAAAGGGACACAGGATTCACAACATAGGCACAGGATACACAACAGAAACACAGGATACACAACAGAGACACAGGATACACAACAAGGACACAGCATACACAACAGGGACACAGCATACACAACAGGGACACAGCATACACAAAAGGGACACAGGATGCACAACACGGACATAGCATAAACAACAGGGACACAGTATACACAAGGACCCAGGATGCACAACAGAAACACAGGATACACAACAGGTACACAGAATACACAACAGGGACACAGGATACATAACAAGGACAAGGGATACACTACAGGAACACAGGATAAACAGCAGAAACAAGGGAGACACAACAGGAAGGTGCAGAGATGAGAGATAACTCGTAAGTAGTATTAATGCCATTATATTTTTGGTCAGCCGTTTTTCAGTAGAAGATGAAATTTAGTTGTTATTATCCATGGAGGATTAATAGTCGAGGATAAAGCAAAATAGTCAAGAAGTGTGGATTATTCCCGTTGGGATGTTTGTAATCCCCCTCAGGATGCGACCCATAACACCTAACTAACACCTAGGTACACTTTCACTGCAAGACATGACCATACGTCTCGCCTGGGATATTACGGTAACGGTGGTAAGTCTTGAATTTTGTGACGAAAAGTGTAATATTTAAGTGGGTAATATTTAAGTGGGTAATATTTAAGTGGGTAATATTTAAGTGGGTAATATTTAAGTGGGTAATATTTAAGTGGGTAATATTTAAGTGGGTAATATTTAAGTGGGTAATATTTAAGTGGGTAATATTTAAGTGGGTAATATTTAAGTGGGTAATATTTAAGTGGGTAATATTTAAGTGGGTAATATTTAAGTGGGTAATATTTAAGCTCGGTTCTCCTAAATTTTAATCGTATGAAATATGAAATAACGTAACTGTTGCATTGGGTGTATTGCAAGAGAACTTTGGCTCTCATACCATACCACGGGCGGGGCTAGAACCTACGATCAGAGAGTCACAAAACTTCAGACCGACGCTTTAGCCACTGGAGTTTTGTGGCTGTCTGATCACGGGTTCTAACCCCACCCGTGGTATGGTTTGTTTACAATCGTGTCATTACGACTTCGTGAGTCATGTTTGGCTCTCAGTTGCATTCCTGAAAAAAATCGTGACATCTGAAATTTTGATTAATTTTGTGTGAAATACTTTTTGAAGGTCTATATATTGATTAACATTTAATTTTTGAACTTAATAAAAATATTCTTTGTTTTTATTATTCAAATAATATTTGTATGACTGAGTACATAGGTCAAAGAAAATGTGACAAATCTGTTACAGTGATTTCCATTGTTTTTTGATCACTTTTATAAACAAACTGGTACAGATTAAATTAAAACATAAAACAACCCTAAAAATTTTGTGTTAGTTCCATGGGACAATGTAACTTGCAATGTATCTTTAACGTAGTTAAGGCAATAGGAATCAATGGGAATGCATTATTTAACTATGGTAAGGACAGAGATAATCGCTGTATCGGAGTTTCTTTTACTTATATATCCAGCAAGCATGCGTGAGCGTGTTAGATAGGAGCGAATGGAGACAAATGGTTTTTAGAACTTGACATGTTGTTGGAGTGTGAGCAGGATAATATTTATGAAGGGATTCAGGGAAACCGGCAGGCCGGACTTGAGTCCTGGAGATGGGAAGTACTCTGAAGGAGAGGTGTTAATGTTACTGTTTTATAGCTGTGGTGTAAGACAGTGCTGGAGTGAATGATGGAGAAAATTTTTCTTTTTCGGGCCACCCTGCCTTGGTGGGAAACTGCCGATGTGTTAATTAATAAATAAAAGAATGCAATTGTCCCGCACTTTTAACTTACTGATTTTTCTTGCTAATTGGCAGTACAGTTTCTCTAGCAATTGTTTAAATACCATAGTTAAGGTACTTGGAAAGGTCATTCACCAACCTGTACCAAAGTTAATGCTTGGGGGTCGAGAACCAGGGCATCACCGGGAGGAAGGCGCTGTTGCTGGATGTGTAGCTCTTGCAGACCCCGTGGAAGACCTTCCACCACTCCTACACGATTTCCAGGTACCAGAAGGCGGCGTAGGCTTACCAACTCCTGCAGACACTCTAACCTGTGGCAATATAAATTAAACAATTTACATCTTTCCGTATTCGTGTAAACTTATAAACCTATTTACTTGCCTATATTTATAATGTCATGCAGAGGTAACTTTCTCGTTGTCTAATATAGGCAGGCGTAATACTGTGCCTTTTCTTATCATGGTATCCCATAATATTCATCCTTCAGAATTTATCCTCTTTCGAAATATATTAATAAATAAATTATTATTCTTGGGCTATAATAGTTGATAGAAGTATAAATAAGACTTGCAAATACAACTGGGCTGCACAGCCATCAGGTGACACCAATCCAGGCGCATATTTACTTGACACTCATCACTCGATCTTCGTTCAGCTCACTGTTATCTCACTTCAAGTCATCTCTATCCACTCACTGTATATGTTCCCTTTATAGTATTTTCGGAGTTAGGAATAAAGACGCCACTAGCCGCAAATCGTTACCCTGAATAAATATCAAAACTGTGTTGGTTTTCTTTCCTTCCTTTAGAATCTGACACCTGAGTGACTTTAGTCCCAACCAATTATTCTGTTCCTTCTCAACACTTGGCCTCTCACAGTTTCCCCTTCTTTAATCCATCCTAATGTAGGGCTCGTGTAGTCTCTTCTAGACTTTCAGGGCCACCCTTGGCCATTTTGGTCTTTTCAAACTCTCGGTAAGCCTATCTTCTCTATTACCTGGAGTACCTGGAGAGAGTTTCGGGGGTCAACGCTCCAGCGACCCGGTCCGTGACCAGGCCTCGCGGTGGATCAGGGCCTGATCAACCAGGGTGTAACCGTTGGCCGCACACAAACCGACGTACGAGCCGCAGCCCGGATTGTCAAAAACTGACTTTAAGTGCCTGTCCAGCACCCTCTTGAAGACAGCCAGGGGCCTATTGGTAATGCCCCTTATGTATGCTGGAAGGCAGTTGAACAGTCTTTGGCCCCTGACACTTATTTGTGTTGTCTCTTAATGTATTCATGACACCTCTGCTTTCATTGGGGAAGATGTTGCATCTCCTGCTGACTCTTTTGCTTTCGTAGGGAGTGATTTTCGTGTGCAGATTTGGGACTAGTTCCTCTAGGATTTTCCAAGTGTATATTATCATGTATCTTTCTCTCCTGTGTTCCGGGGAATACAAATCAAGGGACTTCAACCGTTCCCATTAATTTTCGTGCTTTATATATACTTACATGTGCCGTGAAAGTTCTTTTACTAAACATTCTCCAGGTCTGCAGTTTCGTCTGGATTGAAAGGGACCATTAGTGTACATTAACTCCAGCTTAGAGGGCTTGGCATCCCTAGTTTTGAAGGCTCACATTATCCGTCTTATCATTGTCCTGGCAGATGTGATAGATACATTGCTGTGATCATTGCAAGTGAAATTCTCTGACATTATCACTCCCAGGTCCTTCACATTAGTGCTTCGCTCTACTGTGTATTTGACATTTGTTTTATACTCCGATACAGTTTTAATTTCATGGAATTTTCCATAGTCGAATAATTGAAATTTGTCTTCACTGACCTTCCTATTGCTTTCTGCTGCCTATTTAAAGATTTGGTTAATGTCTGCTTAGAGACTTGCAGTGTCTTCAGTGGATGACACTGTCATGCAAATTCGGGTGTCACCCGTAAAGGAAGACACGTTGCTGTGGCTTACACCTCTGTCTATGTTAAATATGAGGATGAGGAACAGGTTGGGAGCGAGTACTGTACCTTGTGGAATGGATACTTTCACTGTAGCCTCCTCTGACTTCACTGTTTATTGGTACTCTTTGTGTTGTGTTGGTTAGGAAGTTATAGATCCATTTACCAACTTTTCCTGTAATTCCTTTTATCTCGCATTATGTGTGCTATTACACCATGATCGCACTTATCGAAGGCTTCCGCAAAGTCCATGTGTACTACAGCTGCATTTTGTTTGTCCTCCAGAGCATCCAAGACCATGTCATAGTGGTCCAGTGGTTGGGATAGCCAGGAGCGACCTGCTCTAAACTCATGCTGCCCTGGGTTGTGTAATTAATGGGTATCTAGGTGGGTGGTGATCTTGCTTCTTAGAACCCTTTCAAAGATTTTTATGATGTGGGATGTTAGTGCTATCAGTCTCTGATTCTTTACAGTTGTTTTACTGCCCGCCATTGTGGAGTGGGGCTATGTCTGTTGTTTTTAGTGACTGTGGGATGACCCTTGTGTCCATGCTCCCTCTCCATAGAATGCCGAAGGCATGTGAAAGTGGCTTCTTGCAATTCTTGACGAACACGGAGTTCCATGAGTCTGGGCCTGGGGCAGAGTGCATGGGCATGTCATTTATTGCTTCTTCAAAGCCTTGTGGTGTGAGGATAATATCAGAGATTTTTGAGTTAACCAAATTTTGAGTCTCGGTTATAAAAAATTCATTTAGACTGTCTAAATGTCTAAACGCTGAGCCATGAAAATATCAAGGATCACATTATACTGCTTATGTGTTTATGTTTCCATTGTGTCGGTATTTTATACTATTTATTTTGTACCATTTTATACCATTTATTTTCAAACGCTGAGTCATACTGAGACTTCAGTATCTCGCTCATTTCTTTGCTGTCATCTGTGTAAGTCCCATCTCGTCTAAGCAGGGGTCCAGTACTGGATGCTCTTTTTGCCCTAGATTTGGCATAAGAAGTAGTTTGGGTTTCTTTCAATTTTATTTATGGCTTCAAGAGCTTCCTGAGTTTCTTGTACCCTATATGAATCATAAGAACATAAGAATGGAGGAACACTGCAGAAGGCCTACTGGCCCATACAAGGCAGGTCCTTATTAAAACGACCCCTACCCAAAACTACCCCAAGAGTTAACTTCCATACACACGACACCAATGAAACCCAGTCCCTCCAACTCATATATTTGTCCAACCTCTTTTTAAAGCTACCCAAGGTCCTTGCCTCGATCACCCTACTGGGATGATTGTTCCACGCATCCACAACTCTGTTAGAAAAACCAGTACTTACCTATGTCTTTTCTAAATCTAAATTTTTCCAACTTAAATCCATTATTTCTGATTCTTTCCTGGTTCGACACCCTCAATACTTTATTAATATGAGCTTTGTTTATGCCCGTCATCCACTTATACACCTCGATGATATCTCCCCTCACTCTACGTCTCTCCAGAGAGTGGAAATTCAAGGCTCTAAGTCTATCTTCATATGGGAGATTCCTTATACTGTACTCACCTAGTTGAGGTTGCAGGGGTCAAGTCCAAGCTCCTGGCCCCGCCTCTTCACTGGTCGCTACTAGGTCACTCTCCCTGAACCGTGAGCTTTATCATACCTCTGCTTAAAACTATGTATGGATCCTGCCTCCACTACATCGCTTCCCAAACTATTCCACTTCTGATTACTCTGTGGCTTAAGAAATGCTTCCTAACATCCCTGTGATTCATCTGTGTCTTCAACTTCCAACTGTGTCCCCTTGTTGCTGTGTCCCATCTCTGGAACATCCTGTCTTTGTCCACCTTGTCAGTTCCTCTCAGTATTTTGTATGTCGTTATCATGTCCCCCCTATCTCTCCTGTCCTCCAGTGTCGTCAGGTTGATTTCCCTTAACCTCTCCTCGTAGGATATACCCCTTAGCTCTGGGACTAGTCTTGTTGCAAACCTAGTTTCTTTACGTGCTTGGCTAGGTGTGGGTTCCAGACTGGTGCCGCATACTCCAATATGGGCCTAACGTACACGGTGTACAGGGTCCTGAACGATTCCTTATTAAGATATCGGAATGCTGTTCTGAAGTTTGCTAGGCGCCCTGCAGCAGTTATTTGGTTGATGTGCGCTTCAGGAGATGTGTCTGGTGTTATACTCACCCCAAGATCTTTTTCCTTGAGTGAGGTTTGTAGTCTCTGGCTCCCTAGACTGTATTCCGTCTGCGGTCTTCTTTGCCCTTCCCCAATCTTCATGACTTTGCACTTGGTGGGGTTGAACTTCAGGAGCCAATTGCTGGACCAGGTCTGCAGCTTATCCACATCCCTTTGTAGCTCTGCCTGGTCTTCGATCGAATGAATTCTTCTCATCAACTTCAAGTCATCTGCAAACACGGACACTTCGGAGTCTATTACTTCCGTCATGTCGTTCACAAATTCCAGAAACAGCATTGGTCTTAGGATTGACCCCTGTGAGACCCCGCTGGTCACAGGTGCCCACCCTGACACCTCGCCACGTACCATGACTCGCTGCTGTCTTCCTGACAAGTATTCCCTGATCCATTGTAGTGCCTTTCCTGTTATCCCTGCTTGATCCTCCAGTTTTTGCACTACTCTCTTGTGTGGATCTGTGTCAAACGCCTTCTTGCAGTCCAAGAAAATGCAATCCACCCACCCCTCTCTCTCTCGTCTTACTGCTGTCACCATGTCATAGAACTCCAGTAGGTTTGTGACACAGGATTTCCCGTCCCTGAAACCATGTTGGCTGCTGTTGATGAGATCATTCCTTTCTAGGTGTTCCACCACTCTTCTCCTGATAATCTTCTCCATGACTTTGCATACTATACATGTCAGTGACACTGGTCTGTAGTTTAGTGCTTCATGTCTGTCTCCTTTTTTAAAGATTGGGACTACATTTGCTGTCTTCCATGCCTCAGGCAATCTCCCTGTTTCGATAGATGTATTGAATATTGTTGTTAGGGGTACACATAGCGCCTCTGCTCCCTCTCTCAGGACCCATGGGGAGATGTTATCCAGCCCCATTGCCTTTGAGGTATCTAGCTCACTCAGAAGCCTCTTCACTTTTCCTCGTGTGTGTGTGTGTGTGTGTGTGTGTGTGTGTGTGTGTGTGTGTGTGTGTGTGTGTGTGTGTGTGTGTGTGTGTGTGTGTGTGTGTACTCACCTAGTGATGTGGTCATCCTGGTCGTTCTCACCTGGTGATGTGGTCATCCTGGTCGTTCTCACCTGGTGATGTGGTCATCCTGGAGGTACTAACCTAGTGATGTGGTCATCCTGGAGGTACTCACCTAGTGATGTTTTCATCCTGGTCGCTCTCATCTGGTGATGTGGCCATCCTGGTCGTTCTCACCTGGTGATGTGGTCATCCTGGAGGCACTCACCTAGAGATGTGGTCATCCTGGAGGTACTCACCCGGTGATGTGGTCATCCTGGTCATTCTCACCTGGTCATGTGTTCATCCTGGTCGTTCTCACCTGGTGATGTGGCCATCCTGGAGGTACTCACCTGGTGATGTGGTTGTCTTGAAGATAGAGTTCTTGCAGGTTCCTCAAGGGACGGAGGTTGGCCAGGCGAGTGAGGTGATTATGCTGGAGGAACACCACCCTCGCTCCAGGACATGCACTCACGTTTTCCTGGAAACACGCAGTTAATGAACTACCTTTAAGGTTGTAGACTTTCTCAGAAAAAACTCCAACTGGAAGAACACTCTGTAAGAAATCTCTCTTTATCTATTGTTGTGGAAGACCTTAATAATTTCCTTCTACAGTGACTGGAGAGTTTACCTGGAGAGAGCCTCGGGGGCCAACGCCCCCGCGGCCCGGTCCGCGACCAGGCCTCCTGGTGGATCAGCGCCTGATCAACCAGGCTGTTGCTGCTGCCTGCACGCAAACCAACGTACGAGCCACAGCCCGGCTGATCAGGAACTGACTTTAGGTGCTTGTCCAGTGCCAGCTTGAAGACTGCCAGGGGTCTGTTGGTAATCCCCCTTATGTGTGCTGGGAGGCAGTTGAACAGTCTCGGGCCCCTGACACTTATTGTATGGTCTCTTAACGTGCTAGTGACACCCCTGCTTTTCATTGGGGGGATGGTGCATCGTCTGCCAAGTCTTTTGCTTTCGTAGTGAGTGATTTTCGTGTGCAAGTTCGGTACTAGTCCCTCTAGGATTTTCCAGGTATATATAATCATGTATCTCTCCCTCCTGCGTTCCAGGGAATACAGGTTTAGAAACCTCAAGCGCTCCCAGTAATTGAGGTGTTTTATCTCCGTTATGCGCGCCGTGAAGGTTCTCTGTACATTTTCTAGGTCGGCAATTTCACCTGCCTTGAAAGGTGCTGTTAGAGTGCAGCAATATTCCAGCCTAGATAGAACAAGTGACCTGAAGAATGTCATCATGGGCTTGGCCTCCCTAGTTTTGAAGGTTCTCATTATCCATCCTGTCATTTTTCTAGCAGATGCGATTGATACAATGTTATGGTCCTTGAAGGTGAGATCCTCCGACATAATCACTCCCAGGTCTTTGACGTTGGTGTTTCGCTCTATTTTGTGGCCAGAATTTGCTTTGTACTCTGATGAAGATTTAATTTCCTCATGTTTACCATATCTGAGTAATTGAAATTTCTCATCGTTGAACTTCATATTGTTTTCTGCAGCCCACTGAAAGATTTGGTTGATGTCCGCCTGGAGCCTTGCAGTGTCTGCAATGGAAGACACTGTCATGCAGATTCGGGTGTCATCTGCAAAGGAAGACACGGTGCTGTGGCTGACATCCTTGTCTATGTCGGATATGAGGATGATGACTGATGACAAGTGCTGAGTATTGTAATGAGGAGAAAGTTCCTATCAACTGTTAAACAAAACCCATAATATAGTATACTAGTTCATCCTTGTCCTTGATTTTCACTAAACTTTTCAATATAATTTTTGGTTATTTCTGCTAAATAAGAAAATCTAATAATGAGAGTCTTTTTTTAGTAAATTTACCAAAGAGAAAAAAATTTCTTTATTCTTAACCCTATCTCATATATAATATATATGTGTAGACTGAGGAAATCTGAATATTTAGAACTAAAAGAGAGTTCATTGGTATTTATTAACCTTATTTAATTGTTCTTCGGTTTCATGGAAGGTACAAAGTTTCTTGGTACTGAGAGGAACTTCTGTTTCAGTTTTCAGTGCTGAATGTGTTAAAATTCCACACTGTGACTTAGTCCATGCTTGACTAATATTTTTATCAAATTTCATGTTATTTTTAATTATATAAAAGGTTTGTGAACGTTATACCTTGAGATACTGGTTTTGGGTTTACTGAAGAGATGTACTGGTGTTACAATTCCCGTATTGTAACTGAGCTCTATACTTTAGGAAATCGAAATGTGCTTCAGTTGTGCTTCACATTTAATCTCAAGTATTATTCGGACTTATGCTTATAGCATCTTATACGATCACCAACAAGAGGCTTCTGTTAGGTTAGTGATGATTACTTCCAGGCTAAAATTTAGCAGTTTCCCACCGAGGCAGGGTGGCCCGAAAAAAAGAAGAAGCACTATCATTATCATTCACTCCATCACTGTCTTGCCAGAGTTAGATAGTGATGGAGTGCAGGCACTGTACTTCCCACCTCCAGTACTTAAGTCCGGCTTGCCGGCTTCCCTGATTCCCTCCATAAATATTACTTTGCTTACACTCCAACTGAACGTAAAGCCATTAAAACTAGTTATCTCCACACGCACCTAACACGTTCACGCACGCTTCCTGGGAGCCCAAAAACATCACATACAAATCTTCCTTTACCCCCTCCCTCCAACCTTTCCTAGGACGACCCCTACCCCGCCTTCCTTCCACTGCAGATTTATACGCTCTCCAAATCAGTTTGTTTTGTTCAATCCTCTCTAAATGCCCAAACCAACTTAACAACTCCTCCTCAGCCCTCTGGATAATATTTTTAGTAACCTCGACACGACATCTCCACTGCCTTCTTCTTGTTGCAACATTCACCACCCATACTCTCATACATTCCCCTATGCTTCCATGGATAAAGTTCTTTGTCTCCACAGACTCCTCAGTGCACCACTTACCTTTTTCCTCTCATCAATTCTGTTATTCATCTCGTTATTCATAGACGCATCTGCTGACAAGTCTACTCCTAAATATTTGAATACATTCACTTCCACCTTACTGCCCCCCTCCAGTCTGATATCTAATCCTTCATTACCTAATTTTTTTTGTTATTCTCATCGCCTTCCTCTTTTAATTTCCTTCTCTAACATACCCTACCAAATTCATCCACCAACCTCCGCAACTTCTCTTCAGAATCTCCCAAAAGCACAGTGTCATCAGCAAAAAGCAACTGTGACAGCTCAAACTTTGTGTTAGATTCTTTATCTTTCAATCCCACACCTCTTGCCAACAACCGAGCATTCACTTCTCTTACAATCCCATCTATAAATATATTGAACAACCATGTCTAAGGCCTACTTTTACTGGAAACTAATCTCCCTCTCTCTTACGTACTCTAACCTGAACCTCACTATCCTCGTAAAAATCTCGTCACTGCTTTCAGTAACATACCACCTATTCCATACATTTGGAACACCTGCAACATTGCCTCCCCTGTCCACCTTATCATATGCCTTTTCCAAAACCATAAATGCAACTAAAACAGGACGGTAGTACCTCCCTGGGTGGTTGCTGTCTACCAACCTACTACCACAGGACGGTAGTACCTCCCTGGGTGGTTGCTGTCTACCAACCTACTACCACAGGACGGTAGTACCTCCCTGGGTGGTTGCTGTCTACCAACCTACTACCACAGGACGGTAGTACCTCCCTGGGTGGTTGCTGTCTACCAACCTACTACCACAGGACGGTAGTACCTCCCTGGGTGGTTGCTGTCTACCAACCTACTACCACAGGACGGTAGTACCTCCCTGGGTGGTTGCTGTCTACCAACCTACTACCACAGGACGGTAGTACCTCCCTGGGTGGTTGCTGTCTACCAACCTACTACCACAGGACGGTAGTACCTCCCTGGGTGGTTGCTGTCTACCAACCTACTACCACAGGACGGTAGTACCTCCCTGGGTGGTTGCTGTCTACCAACCTACTACCACAGGACGGTAGTACCTCCCTGGGTGGTTGCTGTCTACCAACCTACTACCACAGGACGGTAGTACCTCCCTGGGTGGTTGCTGTCTACCAACCTACTACCACAGGACGGTAGTACCTCCCTGGGTGGTTGCTGTCTACCAACCTACTACCACAGGACGGTAGTACCTCCCTGGGTGGTTGCTGTCTACCAACCTACTACCACAGGACGGTAGTACCTCCCTGGGTGGTTGCTGTCTACCAACCTACTACCACAGGACGGTAGTACCTCCCTGGGTGGTTGCTGTCTACCAACCTACTACCACAGGACGGTAGTACCTCCCTGGGTGGTTGCTGTCTACCAACCTACTACCACAGGACGGTAGTACCTCCCTGGGTGGTTGCTGTCTACCAACCTACTACCACAGGACGGTAGTACCTCCCTGGGTGGTTGCTGTCTACCAACCTACTACCACAGGACGGTAGTACCTCCCTGGGTGGTTGCTGTCTACCAACCTACTACCACAGGACGGTAGTACCTCCCTGGGTGGTTGCTGTCTACCAACCTACTACCACAGGACGGTAGTACCTCCCTGGGTGGTTGCTGTCTACCAACCTACTACCACAGGACGGTAGTACCTCCCTGGGTGGTTGCTGTCTACCAACCTACTACCACAGGACGGTAGTACCTCCCTGGGTGGTTGCTGTCTACCAACCTACTACCACAGGACGGTAGTACCTCCCTGGGTGGTTGCTGTCTACCAACCTACTACCACAGGACGGTAGTACCTCCCTGGGTGGTTGCTGTCTACCAACCTACTACCACAGGACGGTAGTACCTCCCTGGGTGGTTGCTGTCTACCAACCTACTACCACAGGACGGTAGTACCTCCCTGGGTGGTTGCTGTCTACCAACCTACTACCACAGGACGGTAGTACCTCCCTGGGTGGTTGCTGTCTACCAACCTACTACCACAGGACGGTAGTACCTCCCTGGGTGGTTGCTGTCTACCAACCTACTACCACAGGACGGTAGTACCTCCCTGGGTGGTTGCTGTCTACCAACCTACTACCACAGGACGGTAGTACCTCCCTGGGTGGTTGCTGTCTACCAACCTACTACCACAGGACGGTAGTACCTCCCTGGGTGGTTGCTGTCTACCAACCTACTACCACAGGACGGTAGTACCTCCCTGGGTGGTGGCTGTCTACCAACCTACTACCACAGGACGGTAGTACCTCCCTTGTAGGTTGCTGTCTACCAATCTACTACCATAGGACAGTAGTACCTCCCTGGGTGGTTGTTGTCTACCAACCTACTACCACAGGACGGTAGTACCTCCCTGGGTGGTTGCAGCTCACCAACCTACTACCACAGGACGGTAGTACCTCCCTGGGTGGTGGCTGTCTACCAACCTACTACCACAGGACGGTAGTACCTCCCTGGGTGGTTGCTGTCTACCAACCTACTACCACAGGACGGTAGTACCTCCCTGGGTGGTTGCTGTCTACCAACCTACTACCACAGGACGGTAGTACCTCCCTGGGTGGTTGCTGTCTACCAACCTACTACCACAGGACGGTAGTACCTCCCTGGGTGGTTGCTGTCTACCAACCTACTACCACAGGACGGTAGTACCTCCCTGGGTGGTTGCTGTCTACCAACCTACTACCACAGGACGGTAGTACCTCCCTGGGTGGTTGCTGTCTACCAACCTACTACCACAGGACGGTAGTACCTCCCTGGGTGGTTGCTGTCTACCAACCTACTACCACAGGACGGTAGTACCTCCCTGGGTGGTTGCTGTCTACCAACCTACTACCAAAGTAAACACTTGCAGAATACTGCAAGTAAGATGTGTTTACCTTGTGTTGTTTACAAACATTATAAAGTAGTTTTTAATTCTATATTATTTTTTTAGCACTAAATGACACCGCATCCCGTTGTTGTGTATATCTAATCTGCAATACTGTTGAGATATATGAAAAACTGAAGGAATGTTATTTAACTGTGATTGTAGCATTGGCTTTATAGTTCTAGGATCAGCTTGCCATGGTTTTGCACTCCACACATTCAGAGAGAGAGAGAGAGAGAGAGAGAGAGAGAGAGAGAGAGAGAGAGAGAGACAGAGAGAGAGAGAGAGAGAGAGAGAGAGAGAGAGAGAGAGAGAGACTTTCTGAAGTTATAGCATAGAAAATAGAAATGACTTTATAAAGCAATCGATAGGCACCTGCCTATCCCAATAGTTTCATGAACCTTCTCTAAGTTATAGTTCACGAGGGCTGATGATATGAAGCAAAGTTATACATGAAAACAGTGGAAGAAGAAAACAGAATTATGTCAACTACTGAAACGTCCTCCTTGCTAGATACCTACCAGACGCCACTGTATCGCAGCCCAGAGCAGGAATAGTACACCAAATCCCACTATAACCCTATCTCCCTACACCCCCAATGCAAGCAAAATGCATACTTCCGGATGCAGTGTAAGTTTTTAATGCAGTTACATAGTAAATAAATAGGCTCTGTGCATCACTGCATGCTAGCAAAATAGTACAAATTAGGATATAAGATTATAATATTGTTAAATATCAGCATTAATGATTGGAAGTTAATGAGAACAGGCAATCAAAAGTCATCACATGTAAAAATGTCCAATTTCTTCATCAAAAATTAAAATTTGGTACCAGTACAGCCCAAAACGAATCCAAATCAGTCGCTAGGTAAAGTTCATCAGATAAATATTCTCCAATTACGGCACAGTTTTTTACTATATATTCTTAATTGCATATACACCGTAAAGTAACAGTCCTAAGCTTCCTCTGCATAAGAACATAAGAATGTAGGAACACTGCAGAAGGCCTACTGGCCCATACGAGGCAGGTCCTTATCAAAACGACATCTACCTAAAGCTACTCAAGAAATAACTCCCGCACCCCCCAACACCAATCAAACCCAGCCCCTCCCACTCATATATTTGTCCAGTCTCTTCTTAAAGCTACCCAAGGTCCTAGCCTCTATCACCCCACTGGGAAGACTGTTCCACGCATCTACAACTCTGTTAGAAAACCAGTACTTACCTATGTCCTTTCTAAATCTAAATTTATCCAACTTAAATCCATTATTCCTGGTTCTTACCTGGTTCGACACCCTCAGTACTTTATTGTCTCCCTTGTTTATGCCCGTCATACGGGAGGTTCCTTACACAGTAAATCATTTTAGTCATTCTTCTCTGTATGTTCTCTAATGAGTCTATGTCCATCCTGTAGTAAGGGGACCAAAACTGAGCAGCATAATCTAAATGAGGCCTCACTAGTGATGTATAGAGCTGTAAGATAACTTTTGGACTTCTGTTACTTATACTTCTTGAGATAAATCCAAGTAATCTGTTGGCCTTGTTGCGCACACTGAGGCACTGCTGTCTTGGCTTTAGACACACCAACCTTTAAAGTTTGAGATGTATCAGACGAATCAGTTTTCAGATATTGCACTGAGAATTTTTTTTTTTAATCAAACTTGTAAATTCATGCGGTTTCCTAAACTTTAAGGAAGATTTTAAGTGGTTAACAAATCATGAAGAAAGGCTTCAGAATGCTAACCTCTCACGAAGGAAGTTTGAAATCTTGCCAAGTGATAGGAACATTAAGGAAGGAGCACGGCATCAGACCTAGTAGCACAAGCTAGTCAGGTCCAACTCACACCCACTCATGTATTTATCTAACCTATTTTTAAAACTACACAACGTTTTAGCCTCTATAACTGTACTCGGGAGTTTGTTCCACTCATCCACAACTCTATTACCAAACCAGTGCTTTCCTATATCCTTCCTGAATCTGAATTTTTCCAACTTGAAACCATTGCTGCGAGTCCTGTCTTGGCTGGAAATTTTCAGCACGCTATTTACATCCCCTTTATTTATTCCTGTTTTCCATTTATACACCTCGATCATATCCCCCCTAATTCTACGCCTTTCTAGAGAGTGCAGATTCAGGGCCCTCAGTCTGTCCTCATAGGGAAGATTTCTGATACATGGGATCAACTTTGTCATCCTCCTCTGTACGTTTTCCAGAGCATTTATATCTATTCTGTAATACGGTGACCATAACTGAGCAGCATAGTCTAAATGAGGCCTAACCAAGGATATATAGAGTTGAAGAACAACCTGAGGACTTCTATTATTTATACTTCTAGATGAGATTAAGACACATGTGCAACATCTGGGTATCTTTATTGTAGACGTTTCGCCATCCAGTGGCTTTATCAGTACAAATTCTAGGTTAGTTAGTTAGTTAAAGATTAGCCGGTATTCTCCCGGCCCGGGCCTTGTCCAAGTGGTGGCCCGGCCTTGGCTCCCTCTTTAGGGAGTGTCTGAGACCTAAGTCTCCCATGGGAGGAGGCACAAGTACCTCCTCATCTTTGGGACCAACTGTCCCCAGGCCTAGCCACAAGCTAGGCCTCTCTGGTCTGCCATCCCCGCCCCAAGGGGGCAAATGGGAATGACAGTCTTATGAGCTAAAGGCTCGGGCTCAGGCACCTACCCTACCCTAGAAGGGTTAGGCATGGTGTCGATCTCCCACAGGTATTCCATACCTCTCATTTTTCTTCCTTGATCTTTGGGGACGACGGGGTCGATGTCCTAGCCAGGTCCACAGTGTCTCCGCGTTCACGCTCACCATGATCTGTTGAGAGGAAGGCTGAGAGAGGGACGAGAGGGAAAGAAACCAAGAGGTATAGGAGGATAGAGAGAAGCATTGGGTTTAAGTTGGAAAAAACCGGATTCAGAAAGGATATAGGAAAGCACTAGTTTGGTAATAGAGTTGTGGATAATTGGAACAAACTCCCGAGTACCGTTATAGAAGCTAAAACGTTGTGAAATTAAAAAAAAAAGGTTAGATATATACGTTCTATTATATAAGAACATAAGAAAGAAGGAACACTGCAGCAGGTCTACTTGCCCATTCGGGGCAGGTCCAGGTCGCCTACCGGCTTAAGTCACTGGCCCAACCTAGTCAGGTCAGGTCACATCCACTTAAGGAAGAAGCACGGCTTCAGACCTATTAGCACAAGCTAGTCAGATCCAACTCACACCCACCCACACCCACTCATAAGAACATAAGAAAGGAGGAACACTGCAGTAGGCCTGCAGTAGCTTGGATTTCTGAAGGATATATACGGTGTTTTTACCCCGAGAACAGTGTTTGTATCACGGGGTGCACACGGTATTTGTATCACGGGGTGCACACGGTGTTTGTACTCCGGGTACACACATGTGTTTGTATCTAGGGTACACGCAGATGTTTGTACCCTAGGTACACAGGTATTTCTACCCCAGAGTACACACAGGTATTTGTGCCCCAGGGTACGCAAGGTGTTTGCACCCCGGTAACACACGGTGTTTGTTCCCTGGGAACACAAGGCATTTGTACCCAGGGAGCACATGGAGTTTGTACCCCGGGTACACACAGGTGCTCAAGAACAAGGCTTTCTTCACAATTCTACATCCGGAACGCTAAGAGTCCAGGTAACCCAAGAAAGCCAGCAAGCCTGGCTTGTTACCGTTATCCTCCTCAACTCCTCTTGTCTAAGACACCCCTTACAACATTCAACATACTCTAAGGCATTTATTAACAGCTAGGGGTCAGTGTGCGTGCGGCCAGCAGTAACAACCTGGTTGATCAGACCCTGATACACCACGAGGCCGGGTCTCAGACCGGGTCGCGGGGACGTTGACCCCTGAAACCCTCTCCATGTATAGTTCATGTAGGGGGATATGGGGCAGAGGCAGGAAATGTTTTGGGACATGCCCCTACGTCTATCCCTACCCTGGATTCTAGTAACAGCAGTCGATTTGCGGCAAGGGTGTTTCCTGACACCTGCTGTCCCCGTTCACCTAGCAGATAAGTAGGTACCTGGTTGTTAGTCGACTGGAGAAGGTCGCATCTTGAGGGGCAAGACTGAATGACCACAGTGGAAATAAGAAAGAGAGTCCGAGATGACGCACTGCATTTATTGGGTTATCCTGAGTGGCTTACCCTCCTGGGTTAAAAATTCGAACAAAATCTTATCTGACTATCCCTAGGTAACTATTTACTGGTAGGTGAACAGGATTAGCAAGGCTTGTTTATACGTCTCACCTCGCCTGGTAGTTTCACCTTAACGTCTTCTGTTTGCTGTCAGCCTCAGAGGTAATATGAGGTAAACACTGAAGGAGGTTTGTTTACTCCCGAGGTAGTGAGAGCACCTTGTTTGTATGAGGGGTGAGAGAAATATCCGGTGGTCTCCCCTTGTGTTGACACCGTTGTCATGGTGACCAGCCACGATGTGACATGGTTGCCATTGTGACCAGACAGCTGAGGGAAATGGTTACCATGGTAACCAAGCAGCCGAGGGAGATGACTGAAATGGTGAAAAGTTAGGTGAGGGAGATGGTTGTCATGGTGACCTACCAGCTGAGAGCGATGGTTGCCATGGTAACCGACCAACTGAGTGAGATGGTTGCCATGGTAACCTACCAGCTGAGAAAGATGGTTACATAGTGATATACCAATTGAGAGAGATGGTTGCCATGGTGATTTACCAACTGAGAGAAATAGTTGCCATAGTAACTTACCAGATGAGAGAAATGGTTGTCATGGTGACCCACCAGCTGAGAAAGATGGTTAAATAGTGACGTACCAGCTGAGAAAGATGGTTAAATAGTGACCTACCAGCTGAGAGAGATGGTTAAATAGTGACCTACCAGCTGAGAAAGATGGTTAAATAGTGACCTACCAGCTGAGAGAGATGGTTAAATAGTGACCTACCAGCTGAGAAAGATGGTTAAATAGTGACCTACCAGCTGAGAGATGGTTAAATAGTGACCTACCAGCTGAGAAAGATGGTTAAATAGTGACCTACCAGCTGAGAGAGATGATTAAATAGTGACCTACCAGCTGAGAAAGATGGTTAAATAGTGACCTACCAGCTGAGAAAGATGGTTAAATAGTGACCTACCAGCTGAGAGAGATGATTAAATATTGACCTACCAGCTGAGAAAGATGGTTAAATAGTGACCTACCAGCTGAGAGAGATGATTAAATATTGACCTACCAGCTGAGAAAGATGGTTAAATAGTGACCTACCAGCTGAGAAAGATGGTTAAATAGTGACCTACCAGTTGAGAAAGAAAGATGTAAAATCAACAAGATACATTAGCCATTAAATAGCGAAGTCTTAGAGAAAATAGTGAAGCCTTTCAGAAGAGGTGAGCTGAAATTAACGTGATTTAATAGGAATAAAATTTCACACTAGTATTTTACACATCAACTCTACACCAACATTCCTGAATTTCACTCTCCATTGTCGTCGTATTTCTCGGAAACTTTTGCGACCAAGTGAAGAACCACCGCTGAGGATTTTGGTAGTTACCTGAGCCGTTCCAGCATCCTGGAACGGCTCAGGTTCCAGGATGCTGGGAACGGAAAGTGAACGTGCCAGTTGTTCCTAGGTACTGATCCTCGTTACCTCACATAAATGCTGAAAATTCGAACCCGATTAGATGAGGCGTTATCGAGTTACTGTAGTGATAAAATCGAAAAGTTTGAGGAATAATGAAATTCAGTATCTCTTAAACTTACGTCTGCGGGGATACATAATAATAATAATAATAATAATAATAATAATAATAATAATAATAATAATAATAATAATAATAATAATAATAATAATAATATATAATAATATAATAATAATAATAACGAGCTGTTGGAGTGTGAGCAGGGTATCGACACCATGCCTAACCTTTCTAGGGTAGGGTAGGTGCCTGAGCCCGAGCTTACAGCTCACAAGACTGCCATTCCCATTAGCCCCCTGGGGGCGGGGATGGCAGACCAGAGAGGCCTAGCTTGTGGCTAGGCCTGGGACCAGTTGGTCCCAAAGATGAGGAGGTACTTGTGCCTCCTCCCATGGGAGACTTAAGTCTCAGACACTCCCTAAAGAGGGAGCCAAGGCCGGGCCACCACTTGGACAAGGCCCGGGCCGGGAGAATACCGGCTAATCTTTAATAATAATAATAATGTAAGCAGGGTAATATTTTTAAAGGGATCCAGGGGAACCGGTTAGCCGGACTAGAGTCCTGGACACTACACACACATTAAAATGTACCAAAGTGGTTGGGCCACTTACCTTTATTATCCCACCTCTCCTCCTCCATCCATCTTTTTCTCGTATTTGTATCCATCCATCTTCCTTCCCATCTTACCAAAGCTCTGGTCATATTAATTAAAGGAAATACACTGCCTACACTTTAAAGGACGGGTCTGGGATATTGGCAGTTTGGAGGGACGTCTAAACTGTCGTATCTGAGACAGTGATTATGTATGAGTGGCGGTGAAAGTGTTGAACGATGACGAAACGTTATTTCTTTCTTTTTGGGTTTTTCTTTCTTTTTGGGTCACTCTGTCTCGGTGGCAAACTCCGACGTGTTAAAAAAAATAATAATAAAACTAATCAATTGAGAAGAAAATATTGAAGGTTAAAAACAACTGCACTAAACAACACACAAAACAGTAAAGTGCATATCGAATGTAAGTGAAAAATTGTTAGAGTTACCTCACATCTTACATGTTCATAAAGCAAATATAAATACCAGCAATCCTGAGAGACAGGAAAAACACTTAACAAGTTTCTGTTTTGCCTTTGTATAGGTAGATGATAGTCTCTCCTTGAATGGTTGCTGCCTTCTAAACCTAGGTGCTGCCATCCACGACATCAAAACACTTCATGGCCATCTTTGCGATCAAAACACATTTTATGGTCATCTATGCCGTCAAACTAACGCTTCATGGCACATATATGCCATCAAAGTACATTTCATGGTCATCTATGTCATCAAGACACACGATGAAATTAAGACACATGTGCAACATCTGGGTATCTTTATTGTAGACGTTTCGCCATCCAGTGGCTTTATCAATTTGTATTGATAAAGCCACTGGATGGCGAAACGTCTACAATAAAGATACCCAGATGTTGCACATGTGTCTTAATTTCATCATTTTAGACTGCATTCGTAGTAATGCCACTGTTGTACTTGTGGATATATTCTCTACCCACTCTGGTGCAGTACTTCTGTTCTCCTCGGAAGAGGAGTTACTCCAATTACTAAAGAGAGACGTTCTGGACAATCTTACCAATGCGGGCATTACCCCTATCCCTCCCTGACAATTTCCAGGCACAGCTCTCTGTGTTTATTGCACGCATCAACAGCATCATGCGCGAGTATACGGCTGTTGAACTCGCCGTAGGGATCAACCAAGATAACTCTGCATTCAAGGTCCTCAAAGCATATAGGTTTGACAAGAACTCTGCCAACTAACATTTTCTGAAACTCATCCTCGAGACACCTGAGGAAGCCAAGCTCGTCTGTGACCATGGCTTGAAGTGCTTTGGAACAAAATACACACCTGACCAAGTTAGTATGGAGAGGTTTGTCAACATCACCCAATGCTTTAAGTGCTATCACTTAGGCCATACCACGAACAAGTGCACCAGCGAGAAAACCGCCTGCAGCATCTGCGCTGATCACGTTTACAACTCAGTAGAAATGTCCCTACTGTCTTAGCAGGGGATTTCAACGCCCATCACCCCGCTCTCTTCAACTGTGGAGTCACCCAACCACAAGGTGACCACAAGGGGGTAACAACTCTTCAACATAATGATAGCAAGAAACTTATCGTTGCAAGGCCCATTCTTTAAATCATTCATGGGCCTCCACCCGGAGACACCCGACGTAGTACTTGCCAACAGGGACTGTGACCTACTCCAGTGCAAAGTCTCCCCAGGCGGTAACGTCGGTTCAGACCACATTCCCGGCATAATTAAGCTCCAATCCACACCGTTCCAGACACCCACCCACCCCAGACCCAACCTGAAAACACTAGGCTTTGACCTCTACAGGGCCTTTCTAGGAAATGACCAAACTATTTCACTTGAGAACCAACCCTCCACTGCAATAGATGAGGCAAGTAACTCTCTCCACGACAGAATGAATGAGGCCACACAAGCATACTGCGACCTAACAACTTCCAAGATGTACCAACAGTACAAACCAACCAGGGAAATTAAGGACAACATGAATAACTACCAAACTGAGTGAAGTAGGCACTTCCACACAGGGCAGCCCACCCGGGGAGTACTACAAAGGATGAGGAGAGACCTAATCATCCTAATAACCCAACACAAAAGAGAAATATGGAAATATCTTGTGCTCCAAGCAAACCAATGTAAGCGCCGCCCAGAACAGTCCTGGAGTAAGATCCGTAGACTTCTGGGGGCCAAACTTACTCCCACACAACACCTTACATACTCCTTCACCGACGAAGACGGTGAGGAATTATCTATCTTGCTCGAGGACCCATAAGACAAATCTAAGTTGATGGGAGAAGTATAGGAGAACATTCTCTCACACAACGACAGCAGAATATTTAACAATAACCACTACCAGTGGGTCAACCAATGGCGGGTCGAAAACCTGGAAGACTTCCACCCTGTACCATCAATTGACACATCTCTTGAAAACGAACCCCCTCTCACTAGACCAATTACCCTCAGCGAGATGTCCCAAGTCATTGGCCGAATGAGAAACACAGCACCTGGCCCATCAGGCATAACAGCAAAACAATTAAAGTACCTTTCCCGTTATTGCAAGATGTCTCTGGTGAATGTCTTCAACGCCGTCTTGGCATCGGGACACTTACCAGCGGTATTTAAGACGGCAAGGATGATTTTCACCGCAAAACCCAACAAGGACAACTGGAAACCAGACAACTACAGGCCTAACTCCTTACTCGAAGTCACTGGCAAAATCTTCGAAAAAATAATCTCAAACAGACTGAACTACTACATGGAATTCAACCACCTATTCTCCGAAATACAGTTCGGCTTCAGGTCCCACCGCAGCACACAACATGCTATAAATATCATCTTTGATGCTGTGGCCAGCCTGAGGAAGCAAGGGAACCTGGCCCTGATTGCAACTAGGGGTGTACTTAAAGCCTTCGACAGCCTGTGGCACGATGGACTCATTTTCAAACTTGCAGACCTCCCACATCACAACTGGACCTTTCTCAGGCTCATATACAACTTCTTAACAGGTAGAAGTATCATTCCCACCTTCCATGGTAAGGCAGTAACACCCTTCACACCGACTGATGGAGTGCCACAGGGCTCATGCCTCAGCCCTATTCTCTTCAAAATATATGTCAACGATTTCCCCCAACCTGAACACAATGATACCATCACCCAATTTGCAGACGATGTTATCCATGTAGTCTCATCAACCCCCATATCTGGTGCAAACAAGCACAGGAGAGCAATAGAGAAAATGAACGAAGAACTATTTAGAATTGCTAAGTGGGAGAAAAAATGGAGATTCACGACTAACCCAGATAAAGTTCTCATCAGCACCATCGGTTGTTTCGCATCAACCATAGAAGACAAAAGGGGTATTTCCATCAGAGGTTCACATATCGCTGTCAGAAATACAAACAAGATCCTGGGTTATGAGATCGGCAGATTACTTCACTCCACATCTCATATAACCAAAAAAGTGAACCTAGAAAAAGCCCTCCTCAGCCAACTATTCTGATTCAATATAACCCCCTCCCACACCAAGAAACACCTGTATAAGATGATGATCAGACCTCCGCTTGAATATCCTTGCGTACCCATGTCACTAACAACTAAAACCAACATGCTACAGCTTCAAAGAGTCCAGAACAGAGCCCTCCGCTTTATCACTGGCACCAGATTTAGAGACGGAATTAAGATGGAAGACCTGCACATACAACAGGGAACAGCTGCAGTTAATGTTAGTCTAGACAAACAAAAGAAGAGACAACTATATGACATGCAGGAACTCTATATACCTGACAGAGGGAACCCACCCCAACCATCGAACACCACCGACTACACCATCAACAACCCCCCTCCCCCACAGAACCCAAAGAATGACCCTCCAACGAAGAGTTCAACGCTTCATTCACAAAAAGAACCCCCCTCGACCAAGAATCCTGAGTGACCTCCCCGAAGAATCAGAAAAATGGATACCACCAGAACCATTCTATATCCAAGAACATGGATAAACGCTTCCCAATTTTGGGTGTCTTACTTCTACCCATCAACACCTTACAAGTAACCTTGTAACATCTGCACACATCCTAAGGCACCACCTCAGAAACTGCTTAGCCAACCAACTCCGGGACGGCAACCAACCTCCACTAAGTGACCTGCAACTACTGCCTGCAGCAGCAGCCTTACGACCGACCTCTTGCGCGTAAAAAAAAAGGTAATTGCAAATAGGTATCCTTCCAATGCAGTGGCATACCGGTGTACAGCTGGTATAATGGTGTGCAGCTGATGGGCAGGAAGTATACCTCTCTTATAAATTCAACTTTTTCACGAATAACACAACATACATACACACTTATTTAAATTGCGCCAAAGTGGTTAGACCACTTACCTTTAAAACCCAACCTTCCCACCATCCTTCCAACCATTACCCATATTTCCATCCTTCCCCATCCTCCTGCCTTCCCCATCTTACCAAAGCTCTGGTCAGAACCTCCTTGTATAACATCTCACCATGTTTGTTTCCGTGTGGACCCCTGAAGACTGACGCAGCTGCAACATGAACTTCAACATGCATGTTGACGCAGCAGCCATTGTGTTCACTGGACCAGTACACACTTGCACCTTCCAGTTTATAAGCAATATTACATTCGTCCAAGAGCGCTATACTCTCTGGGGACACAAAGCTCCAGGAGAATGGAAAGCACTTAGGCTTGATCCAAGGAAAAAGAGGGTAGTTCTAATTGCTTGTATCAAGATGCCCTCACCAACATCACTGCAGCGTCCCTCATTGGTAGCTTCAATACAACTGCACAGTCTCCAAGGCAGTTAAAGAAAGAACTTGGCTTCAATTGGCAAATTATAATGAATTCCCAGTCAACTATCCAGGAATTAAAAAAAAATTTCCCTCCTCTTAATTTGTTTTAAATATATTCCTGTGGATGTTTACTATTGCCTTCCTTCACCCTTTACTCCTCTCTTTTCTCTCTTTTGCCAATAAACTATTATCCCTACTTCCTAATACAACTCTATCTTCTACTAAGACTTCCGCTACCTACCTACCACTACTACCACTTCCTCTTCTCCCTCTCTTGTTCACTTGCTACCTCTTTTCTGTTAGTGTGATATCGTAAATGGTCCAAGTGGAACCGAAACGTCGTTGTAATCTCCTCTTTCCTATGTGCGGATTATTTCTATATGTTTCTGCATTGTGGCCTGGTGCATTATCAGTAATGCAGTTGGTGAATATATCGATTCCAGACCGAGGGACTGATTACCTCAAACTCCTACCCTCCTTTACCTTTCTGCTTTGTATTGGACTGATGAAGCCACTGTGTGGCGAAGCGTTTCTTCAATAAAGACTCCCATATGTTGCATAAGTGTCCAAATCATCATAATTAATATTTTTCTAATGATGCAGAAGCAAGAGTCTGCAGTGACTAAATGTGCTAGAATCTTTTTTCCTCCTCATTAGTTACACAGAGGAGCTGTGATTCGACCCCTACAACCACAAATAGGTGAGCACAAATAAGTGAGTACACATAGTGGTGGAAGTGGAGGATATCAAAAAATAACTGAAAAATAGAAGAATAAGAATAAGAGAGAGAGAGAGAGAGAGAGAGAGAGAGAGAGAGAGAGAGAGAGAGAGAGAGAGAGAGAGAGAGAGAGAGAGAGAGAGAGAGAGAGAGAGAGAGAGAGAGAGAGAGAGAGAGAGAGAGAGAGAGAGAGAGAGAGAGAGAGAGAGAGAGAGAGAGAGAGAGAGAGAGAGAGAGAGAGAGAAAACCAAGTGAAGGCCTTCACTGGACACGTCCTTAATCTACAAGAACACATTCCTCACCGGCAACATGTGACGAAGCCTACAGATCAGCCTTGGTTTGGCTTTCGTTGTAAAGAGGCTGCTACTGCTAAGTACAAAGCATGGCAAAGGTATAAGAGACATCCTACCACCTATAACAGGAACTTGCACATGCAAGCCTGTAGACATACGGGTGACGTTTGGAAAAAGGCAAATGTAATCCCTGTTCACAAAATGAAGAGCAGAGCAGAAATCAGCAACTACAGACCAGTGTCACTCCTCTCAATCACTGGCAAGCTCCTTGAGACAATAATCTCAAGACAAATGACAGGTTTTTTGACTACCACTCATTGCTTTTTGACCGTCAATATGGCTTCAGGAAAGGTTACTCTGCTACTGATATGTTGTTAAACATCTCCACTAAGTGGCACCAGTCACTGGATGAATCCAAAGTCAGCTGGTGCTTTCGACTGGGTGTGGCACCAGGGCCTCTTAGCAAAACTGCAAGCTCTGGGAATTGCAGGCTCTATGCTATGTCTCCTCAGTGATTACCTTCATGGTAGATCTCTAAGGGTAGTTCTCAATGGAACAGAATCAGCAAGACATCCTATTGGGGCAAGTGTTCCACAAGGAAGTATGCTGGGACCATTGTTATGGAATGTCTACTTCAATGACCTTCTTCATCTCATCCCAGAATCCCATGCATATGCAGACGACTGTACACTGACATTCACTTATCCAAGAGAAGAAATGCCAGCTGCTCTAAGCTACATCAATCACCAGCTAAGAGCTATATCAGCTTGGGGAAATAGATGGCAAGTAACATTTGCACCTGAGAAAACACAAATGATGATGGTCTCTAGGCACCATGATGGTAATGCCGGTGCAGTAGTAAGGATGAATGGGAGGGTGTTGGCACCTGGGGAAGAAGTTGATATCCTTGGGGTGAAATTTGACTCCAAACTGACCATGAAGAACCACGTTGTAAATCTTGCAAACAAGGCAGCCAGGAAGCTTACAGCACTTCGCCGTATCTCGCATCTGCTTGACAGTAGGGGTTGCAAGATTCTGTACGAGGCACAAGTACGCTCACACCTTGAGTATGCTCCACTTTCTTGGTTTGCCTGCCCCCCCTCTCATCTGCGACTGCTTGACAGAGTAGAGAACAGAGCAAGACGTCTCATCTCTCGCCTGGACCAATCCTGGATAGATCTGTCATTTCAGCAGAGCCTTCAACACAGGAGGGATGTGGGTGGCCTTACTGTTATGTACAAGGCCAATATTGTCAAAGTACCACACTTGGATCCACTTCGAGGACAGCGTGAAGCAAGCTTCTATACCACAAGACGGGCAGAAAGCAGCAACTTCACTCTGGCTGTACCCTTCTCCAGAACATCACTTCATCTGAGATCATTTATCCCCAGGATGACTCGATTTTTTTTTTTTTTTTTTTTACACAGGGTTTGACAAGGTTAAGGATCCCTAGCTTTATTGACAAGCTATTTACAGGTTAAGGATTCCTAACTTTATTGGCAAGCTAAGAGCTGTTACCTACATCAGCTCATTTGAAAGCATTTTTATTGTTATGAGACATACAAGTAGGGAACAGGATGAAGTTGGAGCCATCTGTGGGCCAGCATTTTCATTTGATCAACTGACTTTATCTCGTTGACATCATTATGCTGTACGAATGTGTTCCATACTCGAGTCATCCTGGGTATATATGATCTCAGATGGAGTGATGTTCTGGAGAAGGGTACAGCCAGAGTGAAGTTGCTGCTTTCTGCCCGTCTTGTGGCATAAAAGCTTGTTTCACGCTGTCCTCGAAGTGGATCCAAGTGTGGTACTTTGACAATATTGGCCTTGTACATAACAGTAAGGCCACCCACATCCCTCCTATGTTGAAGGCTCTGCTGAAATGACAGATCTATCCAGGATGGGTCCAGGCGAGAGATGAGACGTCTTGCTCTGTTCTCTACTCTGTCAAGCAGTCGCAGATGAGAGGGGGGGGGGGCAGGCAAACCAAGAAAGTGGAGCATACTCAAGGTGTGAGCGTACTTGTGCCTCGTACAGAATCTTGCAACCCCTACTGTCAAGCAGATGCGAGATACGGCGAAGTGCTGTAAGCTTCCTGGCTGCCTTGTTTGCAAGATTTACAACATGGTTCTTCATGGTTAGTTTGGAGTCAAATTTCACCCCAAGGATATCAACTTCTTCTCCAGGTGCCAACACCCTCCCATTCATCCTTACTACTGCACCAGCATTACCATCATGGTGCCTAGAGACGATCATCATTTGCGTTTTCTCAGGTGCAAATGTTACTTGCCATCTATTTCCCCAAGCTGATATAGCTCTCAGCTGGTGATTGATGTAGCTTAGAGCAGCTGGCATTTCTTCTCTTGGATAAGTGAATGTCAGTGTACAGTCGTCTGCATATGCATGTGATTCTGGGATGAGATGAAGAAGGTCGTTGAAGTAGACATTCCATAACAATGGTCCCAGCACGCTTCCTTGTGGAACACTTGCCCCAATAGGATGTCTTGCTGATTCCGTTCCATTGAGAACTACACTTAGAGATCTACCATGAAGGTAATCACTGAGGAGACATAGCGTAGAGCCTGCAATTCCCAGTGCTTGAAGTTTTGCTAAGAGGCCCTGGTGCCACACCCGGTCGAAAGCGCCAGCAATGTCCAGTGCTACCACACAGCTGACTTTGGATTCATCCAGTGACTGGTGCCACTTAGTGGAGAGGTTTAACAACAGATCAGCAGCAGAGTAACCTTTCCTGAAGCCATATTGACGATCACAAAGTAGTGAGTGGTAGTCAAAAAACTCTGTCATTTGTCTTGAGATTATTGTCTCAAGGATCTTACCAGTGATTGACAGGAGTGACACTGGTCTGTAGTTGCTGATTTCTGCTCTGCTCTTCTTTTTGTGAACAGGGACTACATTTGCCTCTTTCCATAGAGAGGGCCATTTACACTGTACTAGGCAGTGCTGAAAGATGCGAGTTAGAGGTGCTGCTAGCTGGTCTGCACATCTTCTCAGCAATCTTGGGCTCAACTTGTCTGGGCCCACAGCCTTTTCTTGGTCAAGCGATTTAAGAAGGAAATGCACCTCCTCCTGCCTTATTGTCACCACTGACAGTTTTGACACAGTTCTTGCAGCTAGCCAAGGAGGGTCCCTTGCTGGATCAGGAACTTGCATTTTGGTAGCAAAGTGTTCAGCAAAGAGGTCCGCCTTCTCTTGACTACTAGTAGAGGTGGTCCCATCCTGTCGATTTAGAGGTGGAATGAGTTCATCAGGCAGATAACCTTGTCTGTCCTTGACCAGGGACCACCAGGTTTTGGAGCCTACCCTACCTGATGCTAGCTTTCTTTTAGTGTCCACCTCCCATTTAGCAATGGCCCACTTTTGAACGTCACCCATATGCCTACAGGCTTGCCTGTGCAAGTTCCTGTTATAGGTGGTAGGATGTCTCTTATACCTTCGCCATGCTTTGTACTTAGCAGTAGCAGCCTCTCTACAACGAAAGCCAAACCAAGGCTGATCTGTAGGCTTCGTCACATATTGCTGGTTTGTTGTAGATTAAGGATGTGTCCAGTGAAGGCTTTCACTTGGTTGTCAACATCCCCTTGGAGAAGAGCATTCCAATCGGTGGTGGCGAGCTCAGAGCAAAGGGCTGGCCAATTACCTCTTTCCCATAGCCAGGTTGTGCGTGTGGACTCCTCACCTCGTTCTGTTGGGATCTTAAGTGTCGTAAAAACAGCCTTGTGGTCAGACGATCCAACGTAGCCGAGGGGTTGACAAGTGACTATACCTTCTGCCAGATCACTCACTACTGGGTCAAGGGAGGAGCCAGAGATGTGAGTAGGGAAATCAACAAAGTTTCTCATGTCAAATACTGCAAGAAGGTCATCAAAGTCCCTCTGTATAAGGTGTTGGTTGAGGTCACCAACAATTATGATATGTTGACAGTTGTGTTGTAGCAGAAGGGAGTCAATATTTTCCATTAGGAAGTTGATGGGGTCTGCATGTTGCCACTGAGGTCTATACATAGGTACTAGTGTTTATGCAGAGCTTGAAGAACATCATTTCAAGATGAGTAGGGGTGGCAACATCAATGTGCTGGGCATGAACACTTTTAGAGAAGCACACAGCAACACCTCCTCCTTGCCCTTGCCTGTCTCTTCTCATCCATGAGGTGTAGCCAGCAATTCTTGCAAAATTTTCTGGAGTCCTGTCATCCAAAAATGTTTCAACAACAGCTATCATGTCGGGACGTCGAGTGTTCACAAAACTATGTGTGAGCTCTCCAACATTAGTAATGAAACCTCTAATGTTGGCCGAAGAGATCCTGCTGGTTTGTTCTCAGAACAGGTCTCTAAACAGGTGGTTCTGTCTGTAAAGTTCCTTTTTCTTCCGACACTGGTCCTCCTGATGTCCTTTCTTGTAGCAGTAATTGCACCTGGTATCTCGCAGGCAGTTGTTGGCGGTGTGCCAATCCGGTGACAACCAGAGCACAGCCTAGGTGCCTGGGAGGGTGGACTATGAT
>NW_027199350.1:0-33189 GCF_038502225.1 Cherax quadricarinatus | reverse complement strand
ATGCATTGTATGGTGTAGATAAACGTTTGCCTTATGAGTTGTTATATTCTAATCCGAAACCAAATTACAACCCTGATGATTTCGTAGCAACTCGTACCAGCTTAGCTCAAAGTGTTTTTAGAAGAATCCGTGAAACACTTCATAAATCAACAGCTGAATTTACAAGAGTCGCAAATACTCGAGTAAAGCCATCCAAAATCAAAGTAGGTTCGAGAGTTATGCTGACTAATTTTAACAAAACGTCTGCAATGCCAAAGCTTGATCAAAAGTTTGTTGGTCCTTATCGCGTAGTTGAACATATCACTGGTAATAAGTATAAGGTTAGAGAGATTAGTACTGGTCAGTACAAAGAATCGCATTTGGATCATATGAAGTTAGTATGTGATGATAATGATGTTCCAACCCAGACTAATGTGACAGACTCTGACAATCCTCCTGATCCTGTACTCTCTTCCTCTGATACTCAGTCAGATGATCAACCTGAATGTCGTTATTCCCTACGTACACGACAGGTATTGAGAAATCCTCAAGTATCATTTGTAACTTCCAATTCAGATTTGCCTCAAATACAGCATGAGCTAGCCAATGCTACAGAGTTTGATCCTCCCAGAGATGACACCCATTCTGCATATGCCAATCTTACCCTAGCAGAGTTGGGGTTAAATGTAAATAACCTGTATAGATGAATAATTACAGTATCAACTTATCAGTATTCAAGAATTTTTTTTTGTGTTCATGTTCTCTCCGCATTCTGAGAGTTAACAGTTAGATTTGCGTGCACCGAATCTGCCTTTCTGTTAAACACTCTTTCTTTGTATATATTCCTTCCTCAGAATCCGTAGATCACACGAATACAGATCGATCGATCAAAATTTTTGTTTTTATCACTTGTAATCTCAATGTTGAGTTCGTTGTTCATTTGTTGAGTTTTAAGTTGTACTATAGTATACCTTGTATTGCATTACAGTTTCAGTTACGTACGCTTTCATTCCAATGTTCTACTTATGTATCTATAATGTTTCATGTTGTGTACTTTGACATTGTATAGAATCAGCCCAAGCCGTATACCTGCCATCTCTAGTTCGTATTAGTTGTATGTCGGGACGACATACGTTAGCGTCGCCGAGCTCTCAGTAGTAGTAACCAGTTACCAGTCTCAGTAGTAGTAACCAGTTACCAGTAACCTGTCCGTTGACTCAACGACCAACCGTCTTGAGTCACGGTCTGTGCTGAGCTGACATTATTTCAAAAGACCCACTACGGGGTACTGGCCAGCCGGCTAGTCAGTTTTACGAGTGTAACCAAGGAGATAGGTAACGGCTGGGAGTGTTTTGAATGGAGTTAGGAGGCTGGGAAAGCATGGGACAAGGAAATTGGCGTTCACGGCGGCCTAAGGATTAATATAGGCCTAACTTCATAATAGGAAGTGTCGTAATTGTTCCTGGTAAAGAGTGAGGGAACGTGATTTATGGTACCACCATTACAAAGTGATAAAATTAGTGAATAATGGTGGGACTGGGGTGACTGGTGCGCCGCCATGGAGTGTGTTCAGTGGAAAATACCCGTGATTTAATCCTCACTCATCGGTCTCAGATCTTAATGGAGTGACCTCTAATGTGTATAATAATTATGAGATATTAAATTGTCTTGTGAATGGTAATGTAATCAGTGATAATAACATTGAGTTAAGAGAATGCAGTGAAGTGAAATAAGTCGCCGGAGTTTACCTGGAGAGAGTTCCGGGGGTCAACGCCCCCGCGGCCCGGTCTGAGACCAGGCCTCCTGGTGGATCAGAGCCTGATCAACCAGGCTGTTGCTGCTGGCTGCACGCAAACCAACATACGAGCCACAGCCCGGCTGATCCGGAACTGACTTTAGGTGCTTGTCCAGTGCCAGCTTGAAGACTGCCAGGGGTCTGTTGGTAATCCCCCTTATGTGTGCTGGGAGGCAGTTGAACAGTCTCGGGCCCCTGACACTTATTGTATGGTCTCTTAACGTGCTAGTGACACCCCTGCTTTTCATTGGGGGGATGGTGCATCGTCTGCCAAGTCTTTTGCTTTCGTAGTGAGTGATTTTCGTGTGCAAGTTCGGTACTAGTCCCTCTAGGATTTTCCAGGTGTATATAATCATGTATCTCTCCCTCCTGCGTTCCAGGGAATACAGGTTTAGGAACCTCAAGCGCTCCCAATAATTGAGGTGTTTTATCTCCGTTATGCGCGCCGTGAAAGTTCTCTGTACATTTTCTAGGTCGGCAATTTCACCTGCCTTGAAAGGTGCTGTTAGTGTGCAGCAATATTCCAGCCTAGATAGAACAAGTGACCTGAAGAGTGTCATCATGGGCTTGGCCTCCCTAGTTTTGAAGGTTCTCATTATCCATCCTGTCATTTTTCTAGCAGATGCGATTGATACAATGTTATGGTCCTTGAAGGTGAGATCCTCCGACATGATCACTCCCAGGTCTTTGACGTTGGTGTTTCGCTCTATTTTGTGGCCAGAATTTGTTTTGTACTCTGATGAAGATTTAATTTCCTCATGTTTACCATATCTGAGTAATTGAAATTTCTCATCGTTGAACTTCATATTGTTTTCTGCAGCCCACTGAAAGATTTGGTTGATGTCTGCCTGGAGCTTTGCAGTGTCTGCAATGGAAGACACTGTCATGCAGATTCGGGTGTCATCTGCAAAGGAAGACACGGTGCTGTGGCTGACATCCTTGTCTATGTCGGATATAAGGATGAGGAACAAGATGGGAGCGAGTACTGTGCCTTGTGGAACAGAGCTTTTCACCGTAGCTGCCTCGGACTTTACTCTGTTGACGACTACTCTCTGTGTTCTGTTAGTGAGGAAATTATAGATCCATCGACCGACTTTTCCTGTTATTCCTTTAGCACGCATTTTGTGCGCTATTACGCCATGGTCACACTTGTCGAAGGCTTTTGCAAAGTCTGTATATATTACATCTGCATTCTTTTTGTCTTCTAGTGCATTTAGGACCTTGTCGTAGTGGTCCAATAGTTGAGACAGACAGGAGCGACCTGTTCTAAACCCATGTTGCCCTGGGTTGTGTAACTGATGGGTTTCTAGATGCGTGGTGATCTTGCTTCTTAGGACCCTTTCAAAGATTTTTATGATATGGGATGTTAGTGCTATTGGTCTGTAGTTCTTTGCTGTTGCTTTACTGCCCCCTTTGTGGAGTGGGGCTATGTCTGTTGTTTTTAGTAACTGTGGGACGACCCCCGTGTCCATGCTCCCTCTCCATAGGATGGAAAAGGCTCGTGATAGGGGCTTCTTGCAGTTCTTGATGAACACAGAGTTCCATGAGTCTGGCCCTGGGGCAGAGTGCATGGGCATGTCATTTATCGCCTGTTCGAAGTCATTTGGCGTCAGGATAACATCGGATAGGCTTGTGTTAATCAAATTTTGTGGCTCTCTCATAAAAAATTCATTTTGATCTTCGACTCTCAGTCTGGTTAGCGGCTTGCTAAAAACTGAGTCATATTGGGACTTGAGTAGCTCACTCATTTCCTTGCTGTCATCTGTGTAGGACCCATCTTGTTTAAGTAGGGGCCCAATACTGGACGTTGTTCTCGATTTTGATTTGGCATAGGAGAAGAAATACTTTGGGTTTCTTTCGATTTCATTTATGGCTTTTAGTTCTTCCCGCGATTCCTGACTCCTAAAGGATTCTTTTAGCTTAAGTTCGATGCTTGCTATTTCTCTGACCAGTGTCTCCCTACGCATTTCAGATATATTGACCTCTTTTAGCCGCTCTGTTATTCTTTTCCGTCGCCTGTAAAGGGAGCGCCTGTCTCTTTCTGTTTTACATCTACTCCTCCTTTTTCTTAGAGGAATAAGCCTTGTGCATACATCGAGTGCCACCGAGTTAATCTGTTCTAGGCATAAGTTGGGGTCTGTGTTGCTTAGTATATCTTCCCAGCTTATATCGGTTAGGACTTGGTTTACTTGGTCCCACTTTATGTTTTTGTTATTGAAGTTGAATTTGGTGAATGCTCCCTCGTGACTAATCTCATTATGTCGGTCTGGGGCTCCGCGCATACATGACTGAACCTCAATTATGTTGTGATCTGAGTATATTGTTTTTGATATGGTGATATTTCTTATCAGATCATCATTGTTAGTGAAGATGAGGTCTAGTGTATTCTCCAGTCTAGTAGGCTCTATTATTTGCTGGTTTAAATTGAATTTTGTGCAGAGATTTAAAAGCTCGCGTGAGTGTGAGTTTTCATCAGAGCTGCCTCCTGGTGTTATTACTGCAACAATATTATTTGCTATATTCCTCCATTTTAGGTGCCTTAAGTTGAAATCCCCCAGGAGCAAGATGTTGGGTGCAGGAGCTGGAAGGTTTTCCAGACAGTGGTCAATTTTTAACAGCTGTTCCTGGAATTGCTGGGATGTTGCATCCGGAGGCTTGTAGACTATCACAATGACTAGGTTTTGGTTCTCGACCTTTACTGCTAAAACTTCCACTACATCATTTGAGGCATTTAGCAGTTCTGTGCAAACAAGTGACTCTGCAATGTACAGGCCAACCCCCCCCTTTTGCCTGTTCACTCTGTCACATCTGTATAGGTTGTAACCTGGGATCCATATTTCGTTGTCCAAGTGATCCTTTATGTGGGTCTCAGTGAAAGCCGCGAACATTGCCTTTGCCTCTGCAAGCAGTCCACGGATGAAAGGTATTTTGTTGTTTGTTGCTGGCTTTAGACCCTGTATATTTGCAAAGAAGAATGTTATCGGACTGGTGGTATTGTTGGTACTGGGGGGGGATTTTTTTTCCGGCATTAGTATCTGTATCTGTTGGTTTGGAGTGGAGGCCATCGACTGTGGTTCCACTCCAGGAATGACTGGATTTGGTGTACGATTTCTGCCATTTCCTGCCAGTTTTTTTTCCTTCCTGGCACTAAAAAACCTCTCCCTCTTGAGTGGCTGTGGCTACCCAGGTTTTCCCATGGCCTGGATGTTTTGTATCTTTTTGTCCCCTTTAGATGGTATGCCTGGCAATTTAAGTTATAGCACAGTCTTTCCTGTACTGAAGAGGTACACAGTTCAGGGTGAAAAAGCTTACAGGAAGGGAGTTTGCATTTTCCTGTTGTCATATGGGCATGGCATTTCCTAGGGTGGTCATAGTTGCACGTCCCATCTGTTTTTCCAGATTTCCCATGCCAGCAGATACCGAGTGCATAGTATGTGCACAGGCTTGGTTTCCGTTTGCCTTGGGTTTCTGTGACTGTATTCCCTGTTGGTGCATGTTTCCCTGTCTTACTTCTATCCTCCCTAGCACCAACAATGGAGCTCCCACCAGTTGTTTTTGGTAATATATCCTCACTATTGCTAGTGGAGTCCTCTTGTTTGCTATTTCCTGCGGTATTTCTAGTTTGCAATATTGGTTTTATCTTATCTTTGACTACACTTGTTTCCCTACTATGGCTCCTGTCCCCTATGAGGTCATTTATATGTATTCCTTCCTGCGTATAATTCCCGACTACCTGGACAAAATCTCCAGCTTCACCATTACTGTCTCCCAGGACAGCATCTCCAGCTTCCCCATTACTGTCTCCCAGGACAGCATCTCCAGCTTCACCATTACTGTCTCCCAGGACAGCACCTCCAGCTTCACCATTACTGTCTCCCAGGACAGCACCTCCAGCTTCCCCATTACTGTCTCCCAGGACAGCACTATCAGCCCCCCATTTACTGACTACCAGGACATCATCTCCAGCCTTACAGTTTCTGACTACATGGCCAGTATCAAGGGCAGTACCATTCAGCCCGGACTTTTTATGTTCCCATCTGTTGTAGAAAGCTTCCAGGTTTTCTATGAAAGCAGCTTTGATGTTGACCTCTTTTAATACCCTTGTGATTTTAGTCCACAGATTTATCTCATTTGGGCATACCCAAAAACACTTCCCTGTTTTAATACTGCTTGTAGCTAGTTCTTGGATATCTGCACAAGGGGCGTGACACCAATTTCCACAGAAATGACAATTTATGCATGTGGAAGCCCGTTTGTTTGACTGACCACAGACTACACACAGCTTCATAATGATTTGAATGGTTGATTTACTGCAATTCTACTAGCAACCTCTTGAATATTCTATTAATAACCTGCTAGGTGGTGCACAACGAAACCGTTTGAAACCAGTCCAGGGTTCGGACCAGTCAAGGGTTCGGACCAGTCAAGGGTTCGGACCAGTCAAGGGTTCGGACCAGTCTATCTGATCTGATCAGTGGGTCACTTATTTAAACCATACTGGTCGGTGATTTGAGCTAACACATGAAGGATCTACTGGAAATTATCTACCCGAGTAATATGTGATTTGATTGATACAAAAGTATAACTTGCGTGTTGAAGAGCCGGTGACTGCTGGCACTCCTACAATGACGAACGGTCGACCTCCACCCTTGTTTATCAATCGCTGTATCTAGCTTCTCTATTTTTTTTTTCTTCTCCACCACAATAAATGCTATATTATCACTATAGTTGACTGGTGCAAATTTTGGAGGAAGGACGCTTTTTCTGTAGTAATAATTGCTTCTCGTTGTGTATATTGCGACCGCTGGTAACTACAGGTTATATGAAATTCACAGTAACGTCTGGTATTTCAAGAAAAAGAAACTAATGAAAGTCACTCCACTCCACTAAGTACCATTATAATACTGGTTAGTTGCTACTACAACACTGTATTCTGCTATTCACTGGTATCACTAGATTATATGCGAGTACACTAGCAGGCCAGGAAGATTATTAAAAACAGCTGACCTGTGGTAAGTTTCTGGCGACTTCTGGCACCTGCCTCTATAGGCTTATCACTTCATTTACAAATTCACCTGTTTTCAAATGACACTTTAGCCTTTATCATCAATATACTAGGGAGCCACTGTAGTATACACTATACACTATGTATACTCAATGTGTCCAGGGAGACTTTCTTTCCTCTGACACAAAGTTCAATTATTATTATTTTTTCACACGGGACACAGGCCTATGATTCCCCTCTGGCAGTAAACTCTGCTAGGAAGTGCACACTAATTCTCCTTTTTTGACTCAGTATATAATGTTTTCCGCCCAAGATTGGTTCCAGGCGCTAGAGGGTATCGTATAGGATTGATGACACAAATTAAAGTTCTAGCACGTAAGAGCGACTCAATGAAAAGGAAAAACCTTGCCAGAAAATCCCAAGAGCACAATGACGAGAACACACTGCTGACTAACCCAACTGAAGTCTCCCTTATTATAAGCACGCTAAAAAACAAGACAGGAGATTTAAATACCTTACCACCCTTTATATACAAAAAAGCGTCACAAGTGCTATCACTAATCATTGCAACACTCTTTAACAAATCCATCGAATCCTCTACCTTCCCTACAGTTCTCAAAATAGCGAGGGTCACCCCGATTCATAAAGGAGGAGACCAGACTTGAGTAATTATAGGCCAATATCCAACTTTCACCCTCTCTCTAAAATCTTCGAAAAATTAATTCATCAGTGAATCTATTCCTACCTCATCTCCCACAACATACTCAACCCCTGTCAATTTGGATTCAGGCCTAATAAAAATACTAATGATGCTATTATACACATGCTAGAACATATATACACTGCAATAGAGAAAAAAGAAGTCCCACTGGGGATCTTCATTGACTTACGTAAAGCTTTTGATACAGTTGACCATGACTTGCTCCACGTAAAATTGTCACACTATGGTATAAGAGGGCACTCCCTCAACTACCTCAAGTCATACCTCAGCAACAGAAGCCAATATGTGTACGCAAATGGGGCAAACTCTTCCGCACAACCAATTACAGTTGGTGTCCCACAGGGAAGTGTCCTTGGCCCTCTTCTCTTTCTCCTATACATAAATGACCTACCAAATGCTTCGCAATTACTCAAACCCACACTATTTGCAGATGACACTACATACGTCTTCTCTCACCCGAGCCCAGTCACGCTAGCCAATACTGTAAATACCGAATTACAGAAAATATCTACCTGGATGAGGACTAACAAACTTACACTAAACATTGACAAAACCTACTTCATTCAGTTTGGTAACAGAGCTACAGATGTCCCTCTTAACATAATGATAAACGGATCACCTATCACAAAGCTAACAGAGGGAAAATTCTTAGGAATCCACCTTGATAATAGACTCAAATTTCATACACATATACAACAAATTTCTAAGAAAATTTCCAAGACTGTAGGCATACTATCGAAGATACGGTACTATGTTCCACAGTCAGCCCTCCTGGCCCTATATCACTCTCTTATTTACCCCTATCTCACCTATGGAATTTGTGCATGGGGCTCAACAACAATTAACCATCTCAGACCATTAATTACCCAACAAAAGGCTGCAGTTAGAATGATAACAAATTCTCACTACAGGCAGCACACTCCACCAATATTCAAAACACTAAACCTACTCACCATACAAAACATCCATACTTATTATTGCACCTATTACATACATAGAACACTTAACTCTGATATTAACCCTCCCCTCAAACATCTCCTTGCCAACCTCAACAGAACACATGACCATAACACAAGGCACAGATCACTCTTTGATGTTCCTCGTGTCCATCTCACACTATGCAAAAACTCAATGCACATAAAAGGCCCAAAAATCTGGAATTCATTACCTGTGAATATAAAAGAAACAATGTCTGTTTATAAATTCAAGTCTCTTCTCAAAAATCACTTACTCACCCAAACCAAATAAATACTGAATAATATCTGTATTTTTTTGTACCTCTGTATGTGTGCACAAATTTATAATAAATAAATAAATAAATAAATTATTATTTTTCCACACGGGACAGGCCTATGATTCCCCTCTGGCAGTAAACTCTGCTAGGAAGTGCACACTAATTCTCCTTTTTTTACTCAGTATATAATGTTTTCCGCCCAAGATTGGTTCCAGGCGCTAGAGGGATGTATCGTATAGGATTGATAACACAAATTAAAGTTCTAGCACGTAAGAGCGACGGTGAAAACACCAGAAAAACCGGGAGCACAACGAGGCACGCTGACACGCTATGAAACAGCTATGAAAACGCCACCCCACCCCCCACCCCCCTTCATTCAGTTAAACTAATATAATCTATACAGTCCACAATTAATTAGTAGCGCCGTACTTGTGGGTGTTATCCAATTTATACTGGTCTCGGATAGATATGGATAAGATTGTGAGGGTCGAGGGGCCACCTGCAGTGACCAGAGGTGGTTAAGTTTTCTCACATGTCTACACGGGTGACTACGGTAAACAATATAGTTGCTGTCTCCCAATGAGATTACTTGTATGCATGCAATGTTGAGGTACATACAGGTAACCACCCTAGAAAATTTTCCATAATATGCGAGGTACACTAGCAGGCCGGGAAGATTATATGGAGGTACACTAGCAGGCCAGGAAGATTATATGGGGGTACACTAGCAGGCCAGGAAGATTATATGGAGGTACACTAGCAGGCCAGGAAGATTATATGGAGGTACACTAGCAGGCCAGGAAGATTATATGGGGGTACACTAGCAGGCCAGGAAGATTATATGGAGGTACACTAGCAGGCCAGGAAGATTATATGGAGGTACACTAGCAGGCCAGGAAGATTATATGGAGGTACACTAGCAGGCCAGGAAGATTATATGGAGGTACACTAGCAGGCCAGGAAGATTATATGGGGTACACTAGCAGGCCAGGAAGATTATATGGGGATACACTAGCAGGCCAGGAAGATTATATGGAGGTACACTAGCAGGCCAGGAAGATTATATGGAGGTACACTAGCATTATTATTATTTTATTATTAAAGATTCGCCGGTATTCTCCCGGCCCGGGCCTTTTCCAAGTGGTGGCCCGGCCTTGGCTCCCTCTTTAGGGAGTGTCTGAGACCTAAGTCTCCCATGGGAGGAGGTACAAGTACCCCCTCATCTTTGGGACCAACTGTCCCCAGGCCTAGCCACAAGCTAGGCCTCTCTGGTCTGCCATTCCCGCCACAAGGGAACAAATGGGAATGACAGTCTTATGAGCTAAAGGCTCGGGCTCAGGCACCTACCCTACCCTAGAAGGGTTAGGCATGGTGTCGATGTACACTAGCAGGCCAGGAAGATTATATGGAGGTACACTAGCAGGCCAGGAAGATTATATGGAGGTACACTAGCAGGCCAGGAAGATTATATGGAGGTACACTAGCAGGCCAGGAAGATTATATGGGGGTACACTAGCAGGCCAGGAAGATTATATGGAGGTACACTAGCAGGCCAGGAAGATAATATGGAGGTACACTAGCAGGCCAGGAAGATTATATGGAGGTACACTAGCAGGCCAGGAAGATTATATGGAGGTACACTAGCAGGCCAGGAAGATTATATGGGGGTACACTAGCAGGCCAGGAAGATTATTAAAACAGCTGACCTGTGTGGTAAGTTTCTGGCAACTTTTGGCACCTGCCTCTTTAGGCCTATCACTTCAGTTTAAATTACACCCACCTATGTATATTTGTACAAGAAGTTTTAAATTAAATATAAAAAAAATATTAGTTTTTGTGATCATTCATTTTCTTTAATTTTCTTTTAAATATACCAGTGCGGAGACTATTATAAATATTTGAAAATTTTGAAACAATAATTACATTTAAACAGCAGATTTCCATTTACCAAACTGAATATTAACAAGAAAATAAATGTATTGGAAGAAAACTTTCTATATAAAGAAGGAAAGTTTTGAATGCCAAAGAATGATTCAAGTACAACAAAACATTGAACATTCAAAACTTGATGTTTTCTTAAATATTAAATAGTTATTAATGTATACTTAAAAATAGTTGTAAACTCCACCAGCCGGCCTGTATATATATGCTCATATAGTTATGTAATAATTATTTTCTTTAATGAATTAAAATTTTCATTAGTTTACCATCCTATACCATTCTTTAATTTCCTCACCTGATAACTTATACTTATAATAAATATACTTTATTTTAAAGAAAATCATTTGTTCTTTATAAAATTTTGACGGACGTTTAAAATTTACTTAAAGAGTCGCAAAACGTTTAATTTTATTAAAAATCTTATAATTGTTTCCATAAAATCATAGAATTTTAGAAAATATCTTTCTCCATTCTTTCATAAAAAAATTATAATTCTTATATATATGATATATACTCTATTATGAATTAATTTTGGATACCCGTGTGGGTAATAGTATCATTATTTTAATTCTCTAAATTTTATTTAAAACAGTACAGAACAGTTAATAAATAAAATAATACAAGACCTCTCCGGCAACAGATGTGATAACCTTCCATCGCCTAATGAACCACACAACTCCGTCTGGCTTCCAACACCCCCCCCCCCTTTTACCCCCCTATTCTAAATCAAACAGGTTTACCACAGCTCACGGACATATTGACATATATACATTAATATAACAGTTGTCATGCTTGTCCACAAAGTGTATTAAACGACCACAAGACTGCCTGAACAGTGTACTAACAAGAGTCATGGTTTAGATATATATCACAACAAACATTACATTGCTACAACATAAAAGATATGTAGCACACATAAGTAATTCACTACAGGAAAGACACCTATTCCTAAAAATTATCACCAACACAAACGTGTTTGAAGCCTCAACCCCTTCCCTTGCATGTCCCACCCAAACCTATTCACAACCAAACATACAAATTATACAGTAAAGAAAAAGAATACAACATCGTAACACATTGATACAGTACATGTATATACACAACCCATTTCACAAATATCCTCAAGTAATTACAAAGGGTCTGTCCTTGTGCATACAAGAGGCCTCATAACAGCAGGTCCTGCACAAGTAACACTACCAGTGTTTTTATACATTGTGTATGCATAGGTATAAAATACATACCCAATACTTGACATAGAACATAAGGATGCTCCTCAAACCTCCACCATACAGACCCCACCCCATAATATCATACAACATAATAGTCCAAGATTCATACACACAGCAGCAGCATACGCCACCTCAACCACACCAGCGTACCTTAGGCGCGCACAGGCGCAGGCAGCAACACCTCTAAACAGAACCTAACACTACTCATACTCCACAATTTGCAGACACATCTGAACAGCACATATCAAGCCACTTTCATCCTAACACTGGGCACATGCCCCTTCCTCAAGGCGCACGCTACCTGGCGCTCCCAGACACACACGCCATTAACCGGCACTGCCATCAAGCAGCAGACCTCATCACACCTTCCACGATGATTCCCGCCCCTGTCTAAACCCCCTCTCGCACCTGGCTAAGGTTTCCTCCCTCGCTGCCCCACTACTACTTTTGCTTGCCCACTTGGGCCCTGGGGGCCACGTTTGCCATGCTCTCCACGCACGACACCCGTGCCACCTGGCACCACCTGCTGTCGCTGCTCACCTCCACTAGCACACCGCCCCCCATCTACCGATGCTTTCTTCCCTGTTCGTTGAGCCGGCGTCAGGACGTCGTCAGAGTCCGACATTGCTGCAGCCCTCTTCCTCGTCCCAGCGTCCTCCTCCATGTTTGTGACCGGATCGTCCACACGATGAACCTCCACCACCACCTTCGTCTCTGCCTTCTGACGAGGGGTCACCACGTCCCCGCCAGCCCCGCCAGCACCAACAACCTCCTCCTGCTGCTGCTCGACCACCACGGACACGATCTCGGGACTGGCCGTCGGCACAGCCGGGGAGACCACATCTGTAGATGAGAACATGGTATGCAAAACAGACGCTATTGTCGCATCCAAGTCCTCCACTTCCACCGTCACCTGGTCCTCCCCGGAAGCCTGCTGTACCACCGGCGATGCAGGTGACTCGAGAGACGACAGCTCCAGATTCGACACCACCACTGGCTCCTCAATCTCCTCACTCCAAAGCCAACCGTGGCCACCATCTCCTTTTCGTCCATGTATGGGAGCCTCCTGCCCATCGTCATTCGTTGATCCACCGGCCGGCCTCCTGGCCTGCCCTCGCTGCCCACACTCTGCTGCCATATGATCATAGTCACCGCAGAGGCGACACGTCCGTCGTTGACCAGCATACGACACCATGACCTGTATTCGGAAGTCATCAAGGTACACATATGACGGTATGGCCTGGCGTAGAGACATTTTAAGGGTAAACGAACCGTCTGGGAGACCAACATACGCCCCAGCCACCCGCATGCCTCGTTTAGCCATGTGTACCATTCCGTATCTTCTGAAAACACTGTGGAGATCCGTTGCATCGGCCTCGAAGGGCACATTGCGCAGTTTCACCCACGTATATTGTCGAGAAACATCCACCATACGCACATGCACTTCAGGGGACACATCTACTCAGAGATCTTGGAATTGCTCAACCAGCTTCTCGTACACTGACTCGTCGAGTAGTTTCACAAATATCCGTTTGGTGCCATTTAATGCCACACAGTACAAATCCTTGTCCGCAATACCATAAGTGTCACGGATAATCTTAGGTAGCAAAACTTGTTCATTCTCAGGCGTAATCGCCCCCCGAACAAGCTGTATACCAACGGTATTCACCCGCCTCCTCACGCTGAATACCATGACGTCACTGGATAGCTTGCTAGACTGTCAGCAGAGAGGTATGAGGCACGTCCACACTCCCTGGCAGCAAGGTCGTGAAGCCCGTTACCTTGGTATTGCAGCCAGCCGGTGACAGCGTCCCAGTGGTGGCAGTCGGTGATGAGTTATCAGCTGCATTAGAGTCGGTGATTAACTGGATGATAACCCAGACAGAAGATGTGGGACCTGTTGCCCTGGTGACTGGGACAGTGGAGGCACCTGTGGATGGTGCAGAGCTCGTGAGGCATACGGATGTGGTGGTGACTGGCGATGATACAGAGTCCATCGACAGGGTGGAGGTGCAGCTTGTGGAGGCGGAGATCCACCAGGTGGACACCCTGGTGTCCAGCATGGAGAAAGATATCGTGTTCAGGAAGAGGGCGACGATGCCATCTGACTCAGATGATGTCCTAACCCCAGCACAGAGGCCGGGGAAGAAGGTTTAGTTGAATGGTAGTGGTGGAGGGGGTGGTGGCACACAGTAATTACTGATGGTGACAACCATGATGCAGTTGGAGGTGCTGGACACGGGGGGGGATTTCGGAGGGGGTAGGTGCTGCAGACGACAGAGGCGATGGGTGTGTATGTGGATAGGTGGATTGCTGAGTATTGGAAGGGGTGTGGGGTGGTGAGAGAGGATTTGGAAGGAGTGTGTGGGGGCATAGAGGGTCACCTGGGGAGGGATGATTGTACGGCATTGGGGGAGCAATTGAGGAGGGGAAATTTGGAGGGAGCTGGCAGATATGAGCAAGGGTAAGGTGCCGGGGGCTGACGGGTTGCCGTGTGAATTTAACATGCAGCATTGGGGGCTAATGACTCACGAAATCATAATGACACAATTGCAAACAAACCATACCATGGGCAGGATTTGAACCCGCGGTCAGAGAGTCATGTTGATGGTTTTGAGGAGACTTGAGCTAGAGCTCGTCACGGCCATGATAGTGAGAGATTCGTCTGTAAAAACTTGCATTTGTGGACACAGTTGTGCCTATGCTAACCTTCCTCTGGTGTAGAAATACACCTAGTTGGACGAATCTTATTGAAGCTAGCTGGCACAGTGGCTAATGCAACGGTCTGGAATTTCGAGACTCTCTGACCGCGGGTTCAAATCCCGCCCATGGTATGTTTTTTTGGGGGGTTAATAAGGTTTTTTTTTTTTGTAAAGTTACTAAATGCAATGAAGGAGGGGAGTTGAATGGGTGAGTGACAGGTGATGGCAATGGTGGTTCTGGTACCTAAGGAAAAGCAGTAGAGTACACTCCAGGATTACCTAGCATTATTTTGATGCACGCAGATTACAAGCTTTTTTGTGGAAGTGTTAGGAAATCGTTTGAAGTGTATGGTGGACCTGGTTGCCTGGAGGAGTCACTTTGGTCTGCTGAGCAGGTCCATGCTCATGGGGCATGGAATTATTAGGGACTTTGTAGAGGGGACTGGGGAGGGTGGTAGGGGTGGTCTGTTGGCACTGTATTGGAAGGGGGCATATGACACAGTCGAGAGGAAAGCTTTAGGGAAAATTCTTCATCGGCAGTGTTTTGGGGAAGAAATAGTGGGGTGGGTGGAAACGCTGTACTGGGGGCAGTTGTGCACATTCTGATTAATGGGTGGGTAGGAAGGACAGTAGAAACGGGCAGGGGTCTCGGTTAGGGGTGCCTGCTGTCCCAGTTATTGTTTCCATGTGTACAGACCCCTTTTATACGTTATTTGATGGACATATCAGTAGGGGAGGGGAGGGGGGTGGTGAGCGGGTATGGCTGGGGTTGGTAGGGTATGTGGATGATGCTACAATTCTGGTGGAGGAGGAGATACATGTGGGTGAGTTGGGTGAGGTTGTCAGATTGTATGGGGGGGGGGGCTACGGGCATGGTGGTAAATGTTGAGAAATCTCTCATCATTGGATTGGGGGCATGGCACAGGCGGGAGGCATGGGGTTGCCCTGTGGTGCAGAAGGTGGGATGCAGAAGGTGGTGCAGAAGGTGGGATTGTTTATAGGAGGGACTTGGCATGGGCACGGGTGGCAAACTCTGATAGGTTAGCAGCCAGTGTGGAGGAACAGTTGGGGGTGCTGAGGACTTCACACTTGACACTGTTGCAACAGGCGATAGTCTTGAACGTCCTGTTGTACAGCAAGATTTGGTATGTAGCAAATGTGTTTCCTTTGATGGGCATGGCAATTGGGAGAATTCATAGGAGAGTGTTTAGGTTTTTGTGGGGCTCGGTTTGTTATTGGTTGCATAGAGAGGTGGTGTGTTGCTGTTCAACCGTGGCGGGTTGGGGATCTTGGATTTGGGGAGAAGGGTCAAATGCGTGTTCATTCGGAGGGAGGTCATACGGGGAGGCAGTTTCTGTTAGGGAGGGCTGGAGAAGGTCTATGAAGTGTTGAGAGGTATGTATGGGGGAGGGAGTTACGAGAGTGTGAGGCGGCATTGAGGGTGATGGTAATGATGAGGGAGCCAGGTAAGATTAGGGTGGGGGTCATCTGCAGGGCCATTGTGGGAAGAGGGGGTGGCACAGGTACAGGGGATATACCTCATATACGATTGAGGGGGTATTTGGGAGTGGTTTCACAGGATGAAACTAAGGCCAAGGGTGAGGGAGGTTATGTTGAAATTTCTGCACTTCCCTGATTTAATACCTCTTGTAGATAAATCTTGGATATCTGCACATGGGGCATGAGCCCAATTTCCACAAAAGTTGCATGTAATTCATGTGGAATCCCACATGTTTGTTTGGCTGCAGACTACACAGGATTTCATAATGTGATTTTTAATGGTTGATTAACTGTATTCTACTAATAACCTCTAGATAGCATACATAATGGTGGATTTCATGTACATTTCATAGAGCATGAGGAGGGGGGAGAGGTGGGAGGTGAGGAAGTAGGTATTAGCAGCAACTGTCTTTCACACCATGTGAAGGAACAGGGATTTATATGGGGGCAGTGAGAGGAGGGGTTCTTGGAGGGCTACAGGAGCCAGCCTCACTGTTTACCTGGAGTTTACCTGGAGAGAGTTCCGGGGGTCAACGCCCCCGCGGCCCGGTCTGTGACCAGGCCTCCTGGTGGATCAGAGCCTGATCAACCAGGCTGTTGCTGCTGGCTGCACGCAAATCAACGTACGAGCCACAGCCCGGCTGGTCAGGAACCGACTTTAGGGGCTTGTCCAGTGCCAGCTTGAAGACTGCCAGGGGTCTGTTGGTAATCCCCCTTATGTATGCTGGGAGGCAGTTGAACAGTCTCGGGCCCCTGACACTTATTGTATGGTCTCTTAACGTGCTAGTGACATCCCTGCTTTTCATTGGGGGGATGTTGCATCGTCTGCCAAGTCTTTTGCTTTCGTAGTGAGTGATTTTCGTGTGCAAGTTCGGTACTAGTCCCTCTAGGATTTTCCAGGTGTCTTGTTAAGTCGTGTGCCAGAACGTAAGACACTACTTGTGGTCGAAAGGGTGGCGTCCTTCTCGTGTTCCAGCGTCTTTCAGAGTTCAAGTGAAGATGTCCGTCAGTGTTCCCCTGCACTGCAGGTCCTTGTCGGACATGTCCGCCTCGTTCATTTCGTTGTTACCGGCTCCACTCCCTGGGTTCGGTTGGGGCCGAAACATCGTCTGGTTATTCCGTATTCCCGAGGCCTCCATCATCTGTCAGAAAAGGAGAGAAAACAAAAAAGGCACATAGGACATTTGGGTACATGTTCCCTAAGGGAGTCCGCAGGGGTTCCTAGCCTGGCGGCAGGTCCTCGTTGCTCTACCCCGCTTTGTGTCCTCGTGGTTTGTCTCCCTCTATTCTCGAAGGTTAGGTCGGGTTTCCTTGATTCCTCTCTCCACCTCCTGTCTCCTTCTTCTGGTTGAAACGTGGTTTGCTTCTTTAAGGAAACCACCAGTCTGTTCCAGATTGGAAAGGATGGAAGGGTTGTCGCCAGTTCTGGTCTATCCCGTAGCCGTAGGGATTTCCTCCCCAGAACCCGTTAGGGTTCCAAGGATAAGGGTTATTCCTGTAATAATAGTTATTCCTAAAGAAAGGCTTTCTATTATAGTAGGATTTCTTCCCTCCTTGGCTTTGAGTTTTACTGTTTGTTTCTGTTTTGTCTCCGTTGTTGCTACTGTTGTTTTGTGGTTTCTCTGCCTCCTTAGTGGTTACCGTTGGGTTTTCTTTGGTTTTCATATTAGTTTGTTTTTTACCTTTCGCTTTTTTTCTATTTCTTTTTGGTTTCTTGCTGTTCTCCGTTCTTTTGGTTTCTAAAAGCGCAACTCTGTCAGCCAGGATTTTCAAAGACTTAGCAATTGATTGTAAGTCCGTGAGTTCGGGTTCCCTAGGTTCGGTTTGTTCTAGGGCCAGGCCTGGTGTTGTTTGTTTGACAGGGTCGGGTAGGGTGGTTTCCGTTGCCGGTTTTCTCTGGTTGTTTGTGTTGGGGTCTTCGTCTGTTTCTAGTACCTGTTGCCACAACTGTACCAGCGAATCCATGGGGTCTCCCTTGGATTCCTTACCTCTTTTGGTGAACTCTAGCAACGCTTGATCTTCAGTTATTTTACGTCTAGGTAATTTGTTGAACTCCATTGCGAGGGTTATGATGTTCTTTGCAGTTTCTTCACCAAATTCCTTAACTATGTAGGTTTTAATGACTTTGATTCTTTCACAGGTATGTTCCAGGGTTACTGAGAGCCCTAGAGGTTGTATAGCAGCCAGAGATTTGTAGTGGTTTCGAGTCTCCGTTTCCATTGTCTCGGACAGCCAGTCAGGGTATCTGCAGTGTTCAGGGAGGGAGAAGACCCGTATGGGCTTCTGTCCCATGTCTGGTAGTACTCCTGCATGGTGGCAATCCTGTAGATATCGGAGTTTCGTGTGCATTTGGTCAAATTCTCTGTATAGTTGCCTAAGGACTGCTGCTGCCTTATTCTCTTTCCTGTTCAGTGCCCTCGATGGTCTACGCTCAGGGTCGATGTCCGGCATAGGGTCCACCACTTTTTCCAGTACTGTCACCTTCTCCGAAGGCACACACCTGAAAGGAAGGTCGTGAAGCGCCTCGTCGTTCAGTTGCAGGCACTCTGTTGTGGCCCACACGCCCTTGAAGTATAGTCGAGGGTCCAGAATGGCTTTCTTCCCACTCCATTCCTGGGCTCTCGTTCCATCGTTGTCGTCCTGTACAGGATCCCTGAGGAGGTTGATAGGAGGAAAGATGTCCCCTACATCTACCGCCTCTGACATCTTGGCACCGTTCCTGAATCCTGAAAAGATAGAAGAAATGCCGGACCTTCCAGGGTACTCTCAAAGGGTTCGTTATGAGGATTTCTCTCTAAGATCAGAATTGTCGGTTCGGTAATGTCACTAGTTACTGGTTCCAGTATTTCTTTGATGATCATTTCTGGGTCTTCTTGCGCCTTCCGTTTGTTTCGTTGGGGCTTGGGGAAGGTTCGTTGTTCAGTTGTGGACTCCTGTTGTAGGAGAGTCTCCATTCTCCTGGCCCTCGTGATCATCTGTTGTTCGTATGCATCGTCGTTCATTGTGTCTCGAATTACTGGTTTCATTCAAAATAGTTGGGTGAATGAAAGGACAAGGTGTAGAATTTTAACTCAAGTGAAGGCCTTGCAAAGGAGACAGAACGGTTCCTGTCCCGACTACGCATTTCTGTAGCTTGCGCTACGTCTTCAGGCCGAGTCTAGGAGGATGTTCATCCATTGCTTGTCTTCACTTTACAGCTGACAGCTGTAAATAAAGCATTACCACAGGAAGAACTAAAAGCCATAAATGAAATCGAAAGAAACCCAAGGTATTTCTTTTCCTATGCCAAATCAAAGTCGAGAACAACGTCCAGAATTTTCTTTTTTTTTTTATTAACCTTTCAAGTTTATTCTCTATATGGGTGACAATGTGGGGTTTACAGGTTTTGAGTATTGTGTGGTTTACATGTTATAAAATACTAATTACAGAGGGGGCCACTAGGACACCTAGCATGGCTAGGCATTTCGAGAGGACTTAGATTAAATCTTAACATTAAGTCCTTACAGATTATAGTATTAAATTCAAATTCAAATTCAAATTCAAAGTTTATTCTCTATAAGTAACTACATCATAATTTTGAGTTTAGCAATGTGAATGCTTTTGTTTTGGCACAATATAAGGTGTCTATATTTGAGTAACATAGGCAAACTTATGACTAGTTAGGATTTATTATTTTAAGATTAAGATTAGTATTTCTGGGTTTATAGTCAGTGGGTGAGTGAGTGTAATTTTGAACCACTAGGTGGTTATCACGTAGTTAGTTGTCGGGGTGGATCAGGGAGATAAGATGTTTTCTAACTGTAGTTTTGAAAGTGATGAATGTGTCTGCAGTTCTAGAGTTTTCAGGTAGGGTGTTCCAGATTTTAGGTCCTTTGAAATACATTGAAATTTTGTAAAGGTTTAGTCGAACACGGGGAATGTCATAGAGATGTTTGTGTCTGGTGTTATGCCTGTGGATCCTGTCACAACTATCAAGAAAGCGTTTTAGGTCAAGGTTAATATTGGAATTTAAGGTCCTGTTGATATAGATTGCACAGTAGTAAGTGTGGATGTTCTGAACAGGGAGTAAGTTTAGATCTATGAAGAGTGGGGGGGGGGGTGTTGCCAGGGATGGGATTTAGTAATTATTCTTACTGTGTCTTTTTGTTGGGATATTATTGGCTTAAGGTGTGTTGCTGCAGTTGAACCCCAAGCACAGATAGCATAGGTGAGGTATGGATATGTAAGTGAATGGTATAGTGTGAGAAGGGCAGTTTGCAGTACATAGTATCGTATCTTGGAGAGGATCCCCACCGTTTTGGATACTTTTTTTGTTATGTGTTGGATATGGGTGCTGAAATTTAGGTTGTTGTCGAGGTATAGGCCAGGGAATTTGCCTTCATTATGTCTGGCAATTAGAGTGTTGTCGATCTTAATGCTAAGTTGCACAACACCTGCTCTGCTACCAAACATAATATAGTAGGCTTTGCCAGTGTTAAGTGTAAGTTTATTGGCTGTCATCCAAGTCGATATTTTGAGCAGCTCCTCGTTAACAATGGTGTTGAGGGTGGTAAGATTAGGGTGGGAGATGACATAAGTCGTGTCGTCAGCAAAGAGAATGGGTTTCAGGTGTTGGGATATGTTTGGAAGATCATTGATGTAAATGAGGAAGAGCAGGGGTCCAAGGACACTTCCATGCAGAACTCCAGTATCAAGTGGCCATATTGATGAGGCTGTGTCTTTAATGGTGACATACTGATACCTATTTGAAAGGTAGGATTTAATATATGCAAGCGCATGGCCTCTTATACCATAGTGGTCAAATTTGTGGAGTAGGATGCCGTGGTCTACTGTGTCAAACACTTTTCTTAGGTCAATAAAAATTCCTAGTGGATATTCCTTATTTCCCAATGCTGTGTAAAGCAGGTTGTGGAAATTTATTTGGTCCCTAAAGTTCCACAGGACAGATCCAGCATGGCCGTACGGGACGGCTGAGCTGGATGGCCCTTATACCCCACCCAAACATGAAAGCATTCTCTCTGGTCGGCGATGGATTCTTGGTAGGCATGTATTTAATTTATAGATTTATTCTTCAGGGAAGGAGTAGGTAGTTTTACTGTTAGTATATTAATATTAGGTTACTAAGGCAACTGTAGATAATAATAATGTAGACCTAAGACCTTAACATAGGTAGTAATAGGCCGATAATGTAGGCAAACACTAGGATAAGTTAGCTAGGGAGAACTGGCAGCCCTAGTTTGAATGACGAGGCGCGGGTCTAAAAGACAATGGCGTCCTTCTTAAGACAGACACCACCTGGACAACACATGCCATGATCAGCAGACGGCACCCCCCACATGTCTTCACATCTGAGACCTGGGGAAATCTGGTAGAGGCACCTCGATGTACCGTAGATGACCTCCTCCATCAGGCCCATACAGTAAGACAAGACCTCCACCCTTATCTCGTAGATTTCTGGCCAGTGTCTTGGAAGATTGTGAGTGAGTGAATTTACTGTGGGCCCGGTTGCAACAGGCGGTGCATGCCCAGTAAGTACCAGTGTCTCAGAGCAGTCTGGAAGCTAGTGTCTGAATCTGCATAGTTATACTAGGGGATACATACCCTCTTGGATATAGGAATTTCTGAGGTGCAGGCAGGACACTAATTACGATTGAATATTGCAGGAATTAAGGCTCCCGGTTGCACGTGGTTTCTGAGGGGAAGTCCAAAGGGGCTAAGGCTAAGCTTGGAGAAGTGAAGATCAGGATATATGCTGCAACACCAAGAAAGTTAGTCCTTTATACGTGCATGCAGGCGAGTTTTCTTGTAACAACAATCATTTGTGAAAATCCGTCCTATAAGCCACTTGTGAGGCTGAGGTACCGACCTCAGAGCTTGGTGTCAACAGAGTTTGCTAGGGTAGGCGACTCACTTGGAGGCAGTCCACACAAATTTTCACACAGGTCTAGCATTTTTATAACTGCATCATTAGTGTTTTTATTTTTCCTGAATCCAAACTGGCAGGGGTTGAGTATGTTTTGTGCCGTTATAAATGAATATAGTCTCCTGTGCACGAGTTTCTCGAAGATTTTGGATAGCAATGGTATTACCTGGAGTTTACCTGGAGAGAGTTCTGGGGGTCAAGGCCCCCGCGGCCCGGTCTGTGACCAGGCCTCCTGGTGGATCAGAGCCTGATCAACCAGGCTGTTGCTGCTGGCTGCACGCAAACCAACGTTCGAGCCACAGCCCGGCTGATCAGGAACTGACTTTAGGTGCTTGTCCAGTGCCAGCTTGAAGACTGCCAGGGGTCTGTTGGTAATCCCCCTTATGTGTGCTGGGAGGCAGTTGAACAGTCTCGGGCCCCTGACACTTATTGTATGGTCTCTTAACGTGCTAGTGACACCCCTGCTTTTCATTGTACAGGTTTTTTTTTTTTTTTTTATATTTTATTTAGAACAATACAATACAAGAGATAGATAAAGACAAAAACAGGTCTTACACAGAATAAATCATTAACAACCACACAAACATGAACTTGAGATAACACAAATATCCCTCCTCACCCATACATGAAAACCCCTACACCTATGATAACCAATAAACGACTAATTCCAATTGCATTGTTATATGATTAACAAAACACACCATAATATGCATATATTGTCACTTTGTAAATTATAAAGTAGGACACCTTATACGTTAAATACAATTAACGTAATGTATTGAGAATAAGGTAAAAACAATATGTTCATCAAACACAGAATATATTAATAAACAAGGATCCAACACACTGACACCTCTACAAGCATCTAAAACATGCATATGAATAACATACATAGAACAATGTCCCACTGCAAAATCAAACACATATATTGAGTATACTCGTCACAAACCATGAATACACATCATACGCCCAAGTTCATACACATTCACCCGCTACATACCAGGAGGCGACCCCGTTTCCACCCCTGACAGCCCATCAACATAACACATTGTACCATCCCTACCCTGCCCCACCCACCTAATTTACAAATTTAATAAAACCTCTAATGTAAGGTCTCTATATCCCTCAGAGAAATCCCGCTCCCACCTCCTCCCATAAAGTTCTCTATTACGGCACAACGTTTTATAAAACGTAACAGCCAATACCCTCCTCTTCACCTCACTTACCCCTTTCCCCCTCATTCCCCACATAATGTAGACATAATCTACCATAATGTACCCCACAGCCCTAATAATACTTTCATCCATACCCCCCACATCAAGACTCAATGCCCGCAGAACAGAGAAGTATTGACCACTTATCTTATGCAACACCCTGCTCAACCAACCCCTGACGCTCCCCAACCCCTCACAAAAATACACTACATGGAATGCAGAATCCTCCCCGCCACATATTCCACATACCCCCCCCCCCCTCAACCACCCGTCTAGCTCGTAAGACCACTCCCGATGGTAAAATCCCATGCAAAAACCGATACATCACCTCACGTCCACGGGGTTGTAACCTTAACCTACCAAACCTTCTCCATATACATCCCCAGTCATACATGGGGAAAATCCCCTCCACCGGAGCCACAACCCTTTCCGCCGACATCCTACACAGCCTACTTATTTTTACCTTACCCAGATCCCTAACCATCACCACTGCCCTCAAAATAGTTTCACACTCCCTCAACTCCGTCCCAGAAAACATGCGTTTCAATTTATTGTGTACCTTAACCAACCCCCCCCCACTCACACCCTCCCTCATCACCTCCCTTTTAATGAAGATACATTTGACCCTCCTCTTTAAGTTCATTAAACCCAACCCCCCCTGACGCACAGGTAACATTACTACATCCCTTCTAAGCCAATCACAACCTGAACCCCACAAAAATTTAAAAACCCCTCTAAGTATAGTTGCAATTGCCGTCCCCGTTAAAGGGAACACGGCAGCCACATGCCAAACCTTGCTATACAATAAAACGTTAATTACAATGGCACGCTGCACAAGGGTCAAATGATAAGGCCGCAATGCTCCCAATCGACCCAGTATCCTTTCTACCAACCTGACCGAATTATTAACACGTGCAACCTCAAGATCATCTGCATAGATTAGACCACAAATTTTTAATGACATCACCCGCTTCTTTACGACTGCACTACCCCACTCGACCCTCTCCCCCCAAGTTCCTAACCCCATAACCATGGACTTCTCCGAATTTACCCTCATACCAGTTGCACATGCAAACGTGTCGACCACTCCATCTAAGGCGTTTATGGACATCCCCTCTCTAACCAATACAGTGGTATCATCTACATACCCTATGAGAACAGGCCAAACGCCCCCAGTACCCCCCCCAACCCCTTCACTAACGCCCATATGGCGCTCCACCATTCTATAAAAGGGGTCCTGTATGCATGCAAATAAAAGCTGTGACATAGGACACCCCTGTCTAAGACCTCTGCCCATTACAATCCTCCCCCCTAATCTTCCATTAATCTGTACTCTCACCATTGCCCCTCTATATAACGCCTCTACCCATCCCACTATTTCTTCCCCATAGCCCTGTTTCCTAAGGATAGCTCTCAACGCCTCTCGCTCCACCCTATCATAAGCTCCTTGCCAGTCTAGTGCAACCAAACCCCCCCCCCTTCCCCCCCTTTTTCTTCCACGAAATCCCTTAAAAGACCATGTCCCACCCCCATAGACCTACCTGGCAACCCAAACTGGGTTTCCGATACAACCCTCCCTACAACACACTTGATCCTATTTCCTAAAATTTTTGCAAATAACTTATAATCCGCGCATAACAACGATATTGTTCTATAGTCCCTGAGCGAACGCTGTTCCTTACCCTTCGGTACCAAAACAACTACAGCTGTTGCCTGTCTTTCACCCAACCTTCCCCTTACCTTCATCAAGTTCAGTAACCTCACCAAAAAACCTTTTATTAACTCCCAATGCTGTTGATAAAACTCCGCCGGCAGTCCATCGATTCCCGGTGCTTTGCCCTTTCGCATGGCACTCAAAGCTCTCCATATTTCCCCCTCAGTTATGTCCCCCCCCAAAGCTTCCCTATCACTGTGTCCTAACCTACATGGCACACTTCCACACACCCTCTCTAAATCCCCTAATCCTACCCCTTCCTCCCGCCAATACTTTTCGTACCACTTATCCGCAAACAACCCCATCCCATCCGTAGTGTGGATAACCTGACCCGCCCTATACCCTCCCACCGACTCAAGAACCTCCAAACATGGAATAGCTGTTGCCTGCTGACGTTGTTTTTGTCTGCGCAACACACACGAAGACGGCCTATCTCCCCATAACACCTCCTCCACCCCCGCCATTACTCTCACCGCTTGGAACCGCTCGTCCTGAATTTCCCGCAACCGCTCTTTAAGTATCATAATGTTGTCCATCGGATAGACACCCTCTACTGTCCCTTTTACATAACAACCCCGTAACCTGTCCTCCAAATAATTAATCAACCCAAATTTTAAAGAATTAATCCTTTTCCCCTCCCTCACATAATAATGCCGAATCCGGTCCTTAGCCACACCATCCCACCACGTCACCACGTCCTCCACACCTTGTACCTCCTCAGTTAATCTCTCCCACAGCTCCGTAAAACCCCCCAACCCCTCCTCATCTTCCAACAGACTCGTATTTAATTTCCAATATCCCCTAGAGATACAAGCTAGAGAATCCCACTCTACTTCTGCGACAACCGCCCTATGATCTGAAAAAGCTAGTTCAATAGTACGGACAGACTTTGACAATACCTTATGAGATATATACAACCTGTCTAACCTAGCTGCGTAACCTCGCCTCACGAAAGTATGCTCCACCTCCCACGCTCCCCCACCTACCACATCCCTCAACTGAACGTCCACCAAAAGATTGCGTAATGCTGTCAACATATGCCCCGCCCCTCGTGGTTCCACATCCGCTCTCCTGATCACACAATTCCAGTCCCCACCTACGATGGCCACTTCAGGTAAACCACGGAAAGCAAAAACTAGATCATCACACACAAAATCCCTCTTTACTTTCATATCATTTTCAGCTGGTGCATACACACTTACAAAGGTTACCCTCTGCCCCATCCACCACCCATCCACACGCAACACCCTCCCCCCCCCACCCCCTTCACGTCTTTGCAACACAAACGGGCTCGCCTCCTTTATCAATAAACCCACACCACCTTTCAAACGTGCCGATGGCAGAGTCAACACCTTATACCCTTCCACCTCGAGCACTCTACCCTCCCTGAAATTATGCTCCTGTAGAAAGACTACGTCCACTCTGTATCGACGTAAGAGCATACGAAAGCATTCCCTCTTCACACCAGTACACAGTCCATTCACATTCACAGTCATGCACTTAAGGCCTTTCTAAAGCTTCCAACCCTTTCTCCTCTCACCCTTCCCAGGGCCTCTTGCCCCAGGGTCAACATGTGGTTTGTCACCATCCACCCCCCCCCCCTTTTCGATGCCTCTTATCCTGGCTGTCACGAGAATATACATCCTTCCTCCCAGACCTCTGCGCGGGCGTCAGGACATCATCTGAGTCTGACGCAGCCGCCCTCTTCCTCGTGACACTCTCTACCGCCATACTGTCTTCCGAAGATTCCTCACAGTGAACATCAACCTCTACTGTGACCTGTCGCACAGAGCTCGGTGACTCCTCTCTGTGCCTGCAGTTGTCCTCCTTCCTTCTCGTGCCTGTCCCGCCACACTCTCCTTTCAACTCAGGCACCATTTCACGGACCAAGCCATTATCCTCGCCCGAAGAAGGTAAAGTTTTCAATACCTCGTCGAGCTCCTCCTCCAGCTCTTGCACCTCCTGCTGAATTAGCACTTCCTCCCCCGTCACCGGCAAAGTGGCCATTTTTGGCTCCACACAACTCGTGCCTCGCCCATCATGCACCACAAGAGACTCTTCTACAATTTCACTCCACAGACGGCCATCTCCTCGGTTTCCTTTGGAATTCTCCTCAACGACATCCACACCTGTAACTGGTGCTCCACCTGTTTGCGCCGGCGCCCTCCACTGCCTCCCACACGTCGCCGCCATATGGTCATACTCCCCACACAACCTGCATGTCCGTCGCTGCCCAGCATACGCCACTAGAATTTGGGTCCTAAACTCCGGCATCACGACGTATGACGGGATCGGGTGCCTCAGTGTCATTTTGAGGGAGAATGTACCCTCCGGACGTCCCATGTACGCACCTGCCGCCCACTTGCCTTGGGTTGCCAGATGCACGGTACCATAAGCTGCAAACACCTTCCGTAAGTCCTCCTCGTCAGCCTCGAAGGGGACATTTCGCAACTTCACCCACGTATAGTGGCGAGAGACGTCTATGAGTCGCACTTTGACAGCTGGAGTTACATCAATACTCACATGCTCAAATTTCGTCACTAACGACTCGTACACAGCCGTCGAATTTAACTTGACGAATAGACGATAGGCCCCATTCAGGGCCACACCATAAACCTCATCATCCTGCACTCCGTACGTTTCCCTGATGATTGCCGGAAGTAACACCTGCGCCGTAGAGGGGGAAATCGCCCCACGAAGCAGCTCAACGCCGACAGTGTTCACCCTACGTCGGATACTCAGCGCCATATTGTTGCTATGAGAGCTCTCCTGACAAACAGCAGAGGGGTGCTGTGCACAACCGCACTCCACCGCAGTCAGGCAGCTAATGTGTTGATATTGAAGTCTCCAGCTAAGAGAAGGTGGTGCTTGTTCATTTGTCTGTTTGTTATTAGAGACTTTAGATTCTCACTGAAGTTTGGGATGTTTGTGTGGGGTATCCGGTATATGGCACCGATTGTTATAGGCGTCTTGAGTTTTTTTACAGTAAAATTAGCAAAAATGTATTCCCCATATTCATCACTAAAGCAATTAGTGCTAATACAAGATAGTTGGTTAGAGTAATAGATTGAAGTACCACCCCCAACTTGGTATGGTCTGCAGTTGTGGATTGCTTTGTATCCTGGTAGTGGGTAGATATCAACTGTGTCCTTCTTAAGCAGGAGACTCAAGGAGTGCCAGGAGGTCATCATAGTGTTTGCTTAATGACCTGATGTTGTAGTTAAGAACTGATAGACTTTGAGCAGTGTTCAGGATATTGCTGGCTTGTAATGCTGTGTAATAAAGGCAGTTACTTTCCAATAAGTTTTGATTGTGTGTTAGATTATGGAGGTTTAGATCAGGGTCAACGTGATCATTCATCTTTTAGGTTTAAATAGTAGTCGTTTATAGCCTGTATTATGTGATGAATTCTAATACTGATTTCTGAAGTGGTGGAAGGTTTGCATAGGTATACCACTAAAGCACTTTGGTCATATAGAGTATAGTCACTAATAAACATAATGAAATTGATATTGTCTATGTGTTGTGCTAGAATGAGCTAAAGTACAACTAGGTAAAAACTAATACTATAAAAAAAAACAAATTACAAGTGGTACCAGACTCACTCTTGTAATTGCACTAAAGTCTAATTTCAATTAAAGTCTAATTTCAATTTCACCTGCCTTGGAAGGTGCTGTTAGTGTGCAGCAATATTCCAGCCTAAATAGAACAAGTGACCTGAAGAGTGTCATCATGGGCTTGGCCTCCCTAGTTTTGAAGGTTCTCATTATCCATCCTATCATTTTTCTAGCAGATGCGATTGATACAATGTTATGGTCCTTGAAGGTGAGATCCTCCGACATGATCACTCCCAGGTCTTTGACGTTGGTGTTTCGCTCTATTTTGTGGCCAGAATTTGTTTTGTACTCTGATGAAGATTTAATTTCCTCATGTTTACCATATCTGAGTAATTGAAATTTCTCATCGTTGAACTTCATATTGTTTTCTGCAGCCCACTGAAAGATTTGGTTGATGTCTGCCTGGAGCCTTGCAGTGTCTGCAATGGAAGACACTGTCATGCAGATTCGGGTGTCATCTGCAAAGGAAGACACGGTGCTGTGGCTGACATCCTTGTCTATGTCGGATATGGGATGAGGAACAAGATGGGAGCGAGTACTGTGCCTTGTGGAACAGAGCTTTTCACCGTAGCTGCCTCGGACTTTACTCTGTTGATGACTACTCTCTGTGTTCTGTTAGTGAGGAAATTATAGATCAATCGACCGACTTTTCCTGTTATTCCTTTAGCACGCATTTTGTGCGCTATTACGCCATGGTCACACTTGTCGAAGGCTTTTGCAAAGTCTGTATATATTACATCTGCATTCTTTTTGTCTTCTAGTGCATTTAGGACCTTGTCGTAGTGATCCAATAGTTGAGACAGACAGGAGCGACCTGTTCTAAACCCATGTTGCCCTGGGTTGTGTAACTGATGGGTTTCTAGATGGGTGGTGATCTTGCTTCTTAGGACCCTTTCAAAGATTTTTATGATATGGGATGTTAGTGCTATTGGTCTGTAGTTCTTTGCTGTTGCTTTACTGCCCCCTTTGTGGAGTGGGGCTATGTCTGTTGTTTTTAGTAACTGTGGGACGACCCCCGTGTCCATGCTCCCTCTCCATAGGATGGAAAAGGCTCGTGATAGGGGCTTCTTGCAGTTCTTGATGAACACAGAGTTCCATGAGTCTGGCCCTGGGGCAGAGTGCATGGGCATGTCATTTATCGCCTGTTCGAAGTCATTTGGCGTCAGGATAACATCGGATAGGCTTGTGTTAATCAAATTTTGTGGCTCTCTCATAAAAAATTCATTTTGATCTTCGACTCTCAGTCTGGTTAGCGGCTTGCTAAAAACTGAGTCATATTGGGACTTGAGTAGCTCACTCATTTCCTTGCTGTCATCTGTGTAGGACCCATCTTGTTTAAGTAGGGGCCCAATACTGGACGTTGTTCTCGATTTTGATTTGGCATAGGAGAAGAAATACTTTGGGTTTCTTTCGATTTCATTTATGGCTTTTAGTTCTTCCCGCGATTCCTGACTTCCTAAAGGATTCTTTTAGCTTAAGTTCGATGCTTGCTATTTCTCTGACCAGTGTCTCCCTACGCATTTCAGATATATTGACCTCTTTTAGCCGCTCTGTTATTCTTTTCCGTCGCCTGTAAAGGGAGCGCCTGTCTCTTTCTATTTTACATCTACTCCTCCTTTTTCTTAGAGGAATAAGCCTTGTGCATACATCGAGTGCCACCGAGTTAATCTGTTCTAGGCATAAGTTGGGGTCTGTGTTGCTTAGTATATCTTCCCAGCTTATATCGGTTAGGACTTGGTTTACTTGGTCCCACTTTATGTTTTTGTTATTGAAGTTGAATTTGGTGAATGCTCCCTCGTGACTAGTCTCATTATGTCGGTCTGGGGCTCCACGCATACATGTCTGAACCTCAATTATGTTGTGATCTGAGTATATTGTTTTTGATATGGTGACATTTCTTATCAGATCATCATTGTTAGTGAAGATGAGGTCTAGTGTATTCTCCAGTCTAGTAGGCTCTATTATTTGCTGGTTTAAATTGAATTTTGTGCAGAGATTTAAAAGCTCGTGTGAGTGTGAGTTTTCATCAGAGCTGCCTCCTGGTGTTATTACTGCAACAATATTATTTGCTATATTCCTCCATTTTAGGTGCCTTAAGTTGAAATCCCCCAGGAGCAAGATGTTGGGTGCAGGAGCTGGAAGATTTTCCAGACAGTGGTCAATTTTTAACAGCTGTTCCTGGAATTGCTGGGATGTTGCATCCGGAGGCTTGTAGACTACCACAATGACTAGGTTTTGGTTCTCGACCTTTACTGCTAAAACTTCCACTACATCATTTGAGGCATTAAGCAGTTCTGTGCAAACAAGTGACTCTGCAATGTACAGGCCAACTCCCCCCCCCCTTTTGCCTGTTCACTCTGTCACATCTGTATAGGTTGTAACCTGGGATCCATATTTCGTTGTCCAAGTGATCCTTTATGTGGGTCTCAGTGAAAGCCGCGAACATTGCCTTTGCCTCTGCAAGCAGTCCACGGATGAAAGGTATTTTGTTGTTTGTTGCTGGCTTTAGACCCTGTATATTTGCAAAGAAGAATGTTATCGGACTGGTGGTATTGTTGGTACTGGGGGGGGATTTTTTTTTTTTTGGCATTAGTATCTGTATCTGTTGGTTTGGAGTGGAGGCCATCGACTGTGGTTCCACTCCAGGAATGACTGGATTTGGTGTACGATTTCTGCCATTTCCTGCCAGTTTTTTTTCCTTCCTGGCACTAAAAAACCTCTCCCTCTTGAGTGGCTGTGGCTAACCAGGTTTTCCCATGGCCTGGATGTTTTGTATCTTTTTGTACCCTTTAGATGGTATGCCTGGCAATTTAAGTTATAGCACAGTCTTTCCTGTACTGAAGAGGTACACAGTTCATGGTGAAAAAGCTTACAGGAAGGGAGTTTGCATTTTCCTGTTGTCATATGGGCATGGCATTTTCTAGGGGTGGTCATAGTTGCACGTCCCATCTGTTTTTCCAGATTTCCCATGCCAGCAGATACCAAGTGCATAGTATGTGCACAGGCTTGGTTTCCGTTTGCCTTGGGTTTCTGTGACTGTATTCCCTGTTGGTGCATGTTTCCCTGTCTTACTTCTATCCTCCCTAGCACCAACAATGGAGCTCCCACCAGTTGTTTTTGGTAATATATCCTCACTATTGCTAGTGGAGTCCTCTTGTTTGCTATTTCCTGCGGTATTTCTAGTTTGCAATATTGGTTTTATCTTATCTTTGACTACACTTGTTTCCCTACTATGGCTCCTGTCCCCTATGAGGTCATTTATATGTATTCCTTCCTGCGTATAATTCCCGACTACCTGGACAAAATCTCCAGCTTCACCATTACTGTCTCCCAGGACAGCATCTCCAGCTTCACCATTACTGTCTCCCAGGACAGCACCTCCAGCTTCACCATTACTGTCTCCCAGGACAGCACCTCCAGCTTCACCATTACTGTCTCCCAGGACAGCACAAACAGCAACACAATTACTGACTACCAGGACATCACCTCCAGCCTTACAGTTTCTGACTACATGGCCAGTATCAAGGGCAGTACCATTCAGCCCAGACTTTTTATGTTCCCATCTGTTGTAGAAAGCTTCCAGGTTTTCTATGAAAGCAGCTTTGATGTTGTCCTCTTTTAATACCCTTGTGATTTTAGTCCACAGATTTATCTCATTTGGGCATACCCAAAAACTCTTCCCTGTTTTAACACTGCTTGTAGCTAGTTATTGGATATCTGCACTATAATTTGTTCATGATTGCAGCCATGTATAAACGTAAGTAACCATTCTTACAGTATTCATTACCTTTGTAACTTGTGAGTTCATTACCTTGTACCTAGTTCAGCCATCAAAACTTTGGGGCCCAGTCCCTGGACCCATTACGTACCTCTGTAATCTGTAAATACCTTTGTAACTTGTCATGATTGTGACTAGACCTACCTGGAGTTCATTACCTTTGTAATTCGTGAGTTCATTACCTTTGTAAATTGCAAATTCATTACCTCTGTAACTTGCTCAGCTATCAAAACTTTGGAGTCCAGTCCCTGGACCAATTATGTACCTCTGTAATCTTTTGACTACCGCCCACAGGATGGGTATGGGGTGCATAATAAACATATTAAACTAAAAACTAAAAAGACACAAGTGTTCAAGTTCAATGAACACTTCCAATTATACTTAACCCAGATTACTACTACCTAATACCATACACACCTTACTAAAAATACATTCAGAGACTTCTTGTATGTGTGTTAATAATATGGTACATACAATGATATAATGGATGGTACAAGCGAGGTCTTACACCTTATCGCAAATTACAAAGATGAAAGAGAGAGAGAGAGAGAGAGAGAGAGAGAGAGAGAGAGAGAGAGAGAGAGAGAGAGAGAGAGGAGAGAGAGCCAGAGAGAGAGCAAGAGAGAGAGCAAGAGAGAGAGAGAGAGAGAGAGAGAGAGAGAGAGAGACAAAGTAGGTAATATTGAGCATAAAATTAGAATTCTGACATATATCACATTAAACAAGAGGTTCAATTTCAATGATAACTTCCACGTGAGTCAGTTCAGGCTACTGCCACTTATGTACCTCACTGAAATGATAATATAGCGGACATCACAATGAATGCTGAAGACAACC
>NW_027199349.1:0-33192 GCF_038502225.1 Cherax quadricarinatus | reverse complement strand
CTACCAAATCGGTTTGCTATAAGCCTCTCAGTCTCAACTTTGAATACCTTTCTGAATCGTGAGCCGAACACCTCACATATTTCTTGACCATTCTTTGTTAGTTCCCCCTCCTTCTTTACTCGGCCTGATTACCTGGTCCTTGTCTGTTGTTTTTCGTATGTACAATCTCATGACAAATATCTAGAGTGAAAAGTAAGGGAGGAAAATGAAAAATAAATCCAGTGAAAGGCAGGTGCGCCATAGTACGTCAACATCCAACCCAAAGACTTATCCTCCTGCTACCAGCAGACGCCAGAAATATTGTCTGAACAAACTAATTAGTTAAGATAAGAGAATTTAATCAGTTTTCACAAACATACAATCAACAACGAAGGATTTCCTAAGGTCGGCCAGCATCACATATATCATGTTATCAGAAAAGAGAACTCTTGTTTCCTGCCTCATAATAGTTCCCATGTTAACGATAATAAGGCCCATTTCAAATTAATTTCCTTAGTTAGCATGAATTAATTTTGTATCAGTTATCCCCGGTCGTTCATCAAAACAATGAGGAATTTAAAATTTATTACATAAACGAAGATAAACTGAATTCTCGATGTATGTTATTAAACGGCAATTATCGAAATGAAGGTTCAGTAAATTTCTATTCAGTAATAATCGGTTTTATTAAAAATATGCAAAAAATAAGTATATAAATGTAAAACAAATAAATAAAATTGCCTTATCTCAAGCAAAAAAAAAACTGAAAAATAAAATACATAAATTAATTTCGTGAAGAGAAGCTAATGTATACACGGACAGATAGTCTTCCGATATTCCAATGAATGCAGCAAGAAGCTCTCAGGACTTGTAATAAACGAGAAGCCATTGTGAGACGAGGTAGTCAATTTTGGACGTCAGTCTAGAAAGGAGAGTATTGGTGCCAACACTTATTTCAACGAAGGAAGATACTGACTTTCGGTACTCGTTGGTGTTTGGTTGACAGGCTTTGAAATCAATGGATGATCGAATTGCCAAGGGTAAAGGGACACTTCTGTGTCCAGTTAAAGATGAGCATAAGTTTCTGATCTCCTGCATAGCTCAAGCTGCCGCCTTATCTCGCCAGTGTCGAATGATCCAGTTAAATCAACAAGGCTACAAAGACACAAAAATTACAGAAAATTAAAAGCCTATCATGTCGCTCACATGATAGGCAAAAGGACTTTATAAAAATGGTGAGGACTTTGAAAATTACCTAAGTCAAATTTGGTTCAGTTACCCAAAACTAACACTCATTATATAAAAAGAAATAAGAGTGGGAAATCATACTTACAGACTTGGTGGGAGCAGAAAGTCAATGTCCAATAAAGGAGGGTCCCAAGTTACTCTGACAGTGACAAAAGGAATGGTGGGGGTAGAGAGGTAACGATGCGCACCCAATACCCAACAAACATTCAACCATTTATATGACCTCCACTATTCAATCATACTTCCATTCTAATCTAACGAACATTTGCCTCACATTATTTCTCTTTGTATACATGCTGTCTTAATACTGTCATTGTATAAATACTAAGGATTTAAAGCATTCTTCTCTAGTGGTGAAAAAGAGTACATGACCCTCGTGTACAAGATAGTCTTTAACCATCGTTACCCAAACATAAACATGGGCAGGATATATACCGTGATGGGTGTATATCTCTCAGCGTAAATATGCTGAGTTTGTTTTTTCCCTATTTTAGGGATTAAGTATTAATGTCTGGTGTTGAAATGGTTACTGTGCGTCTTTACTGACTTTATTGCAGTCTATAGCCTCTAAACTATGTTATTCAACCAATAATACGCAACACTCTGGACGTATATCCAAGGAGGTGTATTTCTCTTAGCGTATATATGCTGAAAGTTTACTTTAATTCCTGTTTTAGGAATTAAAGAATGTGTCTTGAGACGATAAACTTACCGTGTAGCCTTAATCGTTGTGTTGTTGATAGGCTCCAACCCTTATTAACCAACCATCAAAGCAAAACAGTATAAATATGTTGTGGTGAATAGGTAAAACGTGATTTTGGCTTAAAAAGCAACGCTCTTGCCGAATCCGGCAAGTGAAAATTTGTGTATGCAATTATTTCGCAAAAATCATTCTGAACGTAACGAAAAAGTACATTTCATTGTGTTTGTTTATTAAATTATTGTAAAGTTATCTAATACATGTATATATTTAGTTGGATTAGGCTAAATTAAATTGCACTTGTTATAATAAGGTTAGGTAAGTTTTCTAAGGTTCTTTTGGTTACAAAATTATTAATTTTTTCATTAACATAAATGAAAAAAATGTCTTTAAACTATAAGAGAAAATTTTAGAATTGATCAGTTTTACTTATTCGGCACGACATATATACCTTGCTTTAGGAATTAAAGTAGTCATGTCTGGTGGTGAACAAGGTTTCAGTGCATCGTTAATAATGCTAGAGTCGTCGTAAGTCATTAAACCTCGTTAACCAACCATAAGCAACAATGAAAGTAAGAACCAAATTAATAAACATGACCTTATGTTTCCATTAATCTTCTGATACTAGGCACGTTTCTTCCAAATTTCAATATAACAACTCTCAGTCACAAATATAGATCCTCGTGAATATCAGTAACTGCAAAAGTGGAAAAAAATCAGTACCCAGCACCATTACTGTAGACTGTTGCCAAAACTGGTATACACGAGTATTCAGGATAACACACTAATATTATTAAAGTTACTTACAGTAATCAGAATGAATTTCAGACAGTGGTGAAAGTAACAAAAAAGGCACAATACCGTGACTGGAACGATACACAAATAACCCGCACATAAAAGAGAAGCTTACGACGACATTTCGGTCCGACTTGAACCATTGACAAAGTCACGTGTGACTTTGTCAATTGTCCAAGTCGGACCGAAACGTCGTCATAAGCTTCTCTCTTTTATGTGCGGGTTATTTGTGTATAGTGGGGAAAGTCATAACCATCAGACAGATGTTATAAAACCTTCAAGATACATATATCGTCTAACGCAAAATATCAACCTTATCACAAGACTCAAAATGTCTATCATGATACACGAAATCGTCTTAACACGACAGAAAACAAATCACAAAACGGGTGGGTCTCTAACCCATGGCAGGCGAGTCCTAAAACCTAGAGGCCAGCGCTAACCACTCGGCCAACTGCAACTACGTATATTTCTAGACACCGTCGGGAGGCTAGCATGGGCCACACTGTGATCATAAATTTAGATTTTTACAGACAAATCAGACATTAGCGCGGCTGTGGCTTGCTCTAGCTCTAGTCCTTTCTAAGCTGCCATCATTTGTCAACACAGTGGGGCCCATGCTAACCTCCCTATGGAGTATAGAGATATACCTAGTTGCAGTTGGCTGAGTGGTTAGCGCACTGGCCTGTGAGCTTTAGGATTCAACTGCCATGGGTTAGAGATCCACCCATTTTATGATTTGTTTATAGTTGTTATTACGATTTCGTGAGTCATGATAGACATTTTGTCTCTTGAGATAAGATAAATAATCTGTAGTAGATGATACATGTATCATTCAAGTTTTATAGTTATGAGTTTCAACACTGTCTGAAATTCAATATAATTACTTAACATAGCTTTAGGAATATTAGTTGTGGAAAATACTGTATATATTTTCCACAAATTCAGTATTTATATGTATGTAGATGGCCATACTGTATTTAAAAGAATTATATTAAGGAAAAGGGGAAACTGGACCTGCGCCTGCGCAGACAGAAAACTCGCCATATTGGTTTTGAATTGAACAGAACGTTAGAGTGAATGGGAAGAATTTTTCGTGCTCTAGAGGTTAAAATTGGGCTGACACCTCTCAAATAGGAGGCGAAATTGTTGGATGTGCATTCCTGCATAATTTGAGTATCAGGCGACTGGACAACACAGCTCCAGGAACCTCAGATAAGTCTGTTTATGTTTAATTCTGGCCAGTAATTTCATAAATTTAGTGAGGTTTTCTGGGTATAATACACATTAATCTCCAGTCAAATTGGTGAGTGATATTAAGATATATTTTCGTTCTGTTATGTAATTGTGTATTTAAATATAATCATTTTTTAATTTAATATACAGTCCACAAATTTATATATTTACCAGAATTCCTGGTGATGTATAATTCATTTGATTAATAGGTCCAGAGCAACTTGTGGATATGACAGTGATAGGTATCGAAGGGGGACATTTTTGTGATCTAGGTGTCCCAAATTCCTACTTGTCTAACTGATAAATAATAATTATCATTGTTCATTTACTGTTATGTATATAATTATACATCAAAGTAAATGCAATTTTCCACATTTAATTTGCCCGTTGGTCCTTCTTGAACCGGAGGTAATTAGTGAAGTCATTAATTAGTTAATTACTTAATTATTTGTGAAATGACAGAAGGAAGTGGATGTTAAGTTCACAAATTTACTTAATGTGTAGTGGATTATAATTATTACAATATTAATTTGGATAAGTGAAGTGTGGCTAAAGATTATATTAATGTGTACAAGTGTATGTGTAATTGATAAGCCAAGTGTAGCTAATTATATTAATGTGTATATTAATTCTGCAAAGCCAAAGTGGCTAGGATTTATATTAATGTATTTGTATAATATTAATTTGATACGATAATTCTGGCCAAGATTTATATCAGTGTATGTGTAATTGATAAGCCAAGTGTAACTAATATTAATGTGTATATTAATTTTGCTATGCCAAATTCTGGCAAGGATTATATTAATTTGTGTAATATAAATTTGATAAGCCAAGTTGGGCTAAAGGTTTGTATTAATGCACATTTAAAATTATATTATAATTTCTTGCGAGTAGCTGGGATTTATTCAAAGGTAAGTTGTAATCAATGTTATTAATAAAGCTGAATTTAATACATTGCATCATGGCTGAAAATGAGGAAATTAATGTAGAAGACAAACATATGGAATGCAGAATAAAGAAAGCATCACTACATGCTAGAAAAGTTCATGTAACCAAGGCATAAATGCTTGTAATTAATGAATCAAGAAACTGTGAATACTGATGATTTAAAATTGTATTTAGATGCTTTAGGGAACAGATATGATTCATACAAATTATATTACAACAAATATGAAGGAGATTTATTAGTAAACTGTGTAGATGAGACTGAAATAGATCTCATGATTAATCAGTATTATGAATTAGAGGAAAAGATTCTTTCTTGTAAAAGTCAGGCCTTGAATAAATTAAAATGTGTAAACCAGGCAGTTAATCAGTCTGCTCCAACAAATAATATGTCTTTGCCAAAACTCCCAGAATTGTGTTTGCCTGTGTTTAATCCTGGAGAAAATTGGGAGGAATTTTGGTCAATTTTTAAAGCAGCTGTGCATGACAGGAGTGACCTAGCCTGTGTAACTAAATTATTTTACCTCAAAGGACAGGTAAGAGGAGATGCTCACATACTCATACAAGCCTTTCCCAATGTAGATGACTCTTACAAGGAAGCAGTTGACTTGTTGAAAGTCACTTATGGTAATATAGAACAAAGTAGGTTGGATCTAGTGAATATCATTGTTAATTTAAAATCTCCAGATCACACTTACAAAGGTTTACAGCAGTTTAGAGTTAAACTGGAGAGCACTCTCAAAACTTTAAGTAATAAATATAATCTGAAGGAATCAGACTGGTTATTGAGTGCCATGGTACAGAATAAATTAAGCTGTAAAACACTTGAATGGCTCTCGAATAAATATCACAAGGGTTATTTTGGTCTGGAGGAAATAAGACTAGGTCTACAAGAATTAATTGTTCAGTTGCAGACCAGCCAACTAACTCATTTTAAAGATGCAACACATAATAACTCTGAGGTATCTGTCAAGTTTCACAAAGGGAAAAATTATCCCAATGTTAATAATCAAAAGTCATTTCCTAAAATGAGTTGCATAGGTGCATATCAAGTAGCAGGAATCAGAAATAATGATTCTCCAAAAGGTAAGAAGAATAAGTACCCTCCTAAGAGTAGCCCAGTTAATAAGAAACCAGTCAAAGAAAAGAGAGATTGTCTCTTCTGCAAGGGTACTCATTTTTCTAAGAATTGCAATGCATACAATTCATGGAATGATAAAGTTGAAAGATTGGAGGAACTTGACAGATGTATCAGGTGTTTAGGTAATCACAATGTAAAGGATTGTCATGCCAAATTAAACAACTGTTATCAATGTCACAAAGGAAGACACCATATAGTCATGTGTAAGGGTCTATATGATAATGTTGATAATAATGATAATGTTGACAATCCTGACACAACAGTGGCTAATGTAAAAATTGCTGCTAATGTTAATAATGATGGTTTTGCTGAAGTAGCCTTACCTGTGTTACAGGTAAAAATTGATGATAAAAGGCATAAATAAAAAAATGTAACTGCATTATTGGACCAGGGATCCCAGCGTACTTTCATAAAACGTAAATGTCTTGATGGTATGAAAGTACAGATGGGAGATCCTACAACTTTAAAATTATCTGGTTTTCTCTCAGATAAAAGGTCTCAATTGTATGACACTGTTTATGTAACTGTCAGGTTGGGCAACGAGAAAAAACATGCTAATGCAGTAATTGTAGATAGACTTCCAGAGAAAATATCTACAATAGGGCTTAGTAAAGCTACAGAAAGACTTTCACATAATGTAAATTTAGCACCTTCTGGTGTAAATGATGATTCTGTAGGCCCAATAAATATTTTGATAGGTAGTGACTATTATGCCTCCTTTGTAAAGGGTATGGTAAAGAAATGTGGTGTCACCCTTTCAAAGACTGCAGGAGGCCATGTAATGTATGGTAGGATTCCTCGTAATAATAATTCATGACTAGAGGAAACTATAAATACCATAACTGTGTGTCTTACTCATGAAATCGTGCCCCAGTATAAATATCTTCCATAGAGGATGGTGTTGAGCCAGTGTATAAATTGTGGGAATTAGACAGCATTGGAATAAATGTAAATGAAGAAAGTCCAGACGATTCTTTTACTCAGGAACAATACCTGAAAGATGTAAAATTTGAATCTGGACAATACTGGGTACGACTTCCGTGGAGACTGAACCATCCAGAATTGCCCACTAATTACAGAATGGCATATGGGTAATTAAAGGCTCAGCTCCGCGAACTGAGTAAGACACCAGAATTGTTGACTGCCAATAATGATATAATTACTGAACAATTAATTAATAAATTTATAGAAGAGGTACCTCCTGAGCAAGCCAAAATTTATGGTCACTATTTGCCACATCACGGAGTGAAGAAGGATTCTAAGACCACTCCTCTGAGGATTGTGTTTAATTGTAGTGCCAGGAGTAACAAAAATGTACCTAGTTTAAATGACTGTTTGATGACAGGTCCGTCGTTGACGGAAAAATTAGGAGATATCTTATTAAATTTCAGGATGAAGAATTATGCCTTTACGGCTGACATAAGTAAAGCTTTCCTAAGAGTGGGTTTACAAGAGGCTGACCGGGATTGTACCCGCTTCTTATGGCCTGAGAATCCTAGTGACCCACTTAGCCCTCTGAAAACCTTTCGCTTTAAGAGCGTATTATTTGGTGCTACATCCAGTCCGTTCCTACTTCAAGCAACGATAAATGCACACCTTAATCGTACAGGAAGTCCATTGAGTAAAATAATGAGCAAACAATTTTATGTGGACAATTTCCTGGGTGTGACGTCAACTGAAGAGGAACTGTTAATGACTTATGGAGAGGCTAATAAAATAATGCAAAGTGCAAATATGCCTCTGAGGGAATGGAATAGTAATTCGTCCAAATTAAAGGACAAAATAAATAAAGATTACCCTGGAGATGAAGTGCCAAAATGTAGTAATGTATTGGGATTAACTTGGGATACTGAGAGAGATTTGTTAATGTTAAAACCTAATAATTACAGTATACCCAATAAATTAACTAAGAGAGTTTTGCTTGCTGAAGTTTCCAAATGTTTTGATCCACTAGGTTTAGTGTCACCCCTTACTATAAGAGGGAAATTGTTAATGGCATGGAACTTAAACGTGCTTGGGATGAAACTCTACCTGAGGAATTCATTAACAGGTGGGATGAATTAATTGGTGATTATGAAAAAATTCCAATGTTGGAGTTCCCACGCCAGGTGGCCAATCCAAATGGGAAAAATGTACTCCACATTTTTTGTGATGCTTCAGAATTGGCATATGGAGCAGTTGCTTACCTTCAATGTAATAGTGCTATTTCTCTTGTTATGTCTAAGGCTAAAGTGTCTCCAATTAAATCACGTACCTTACCTCAGTTGGAATTAACAGCCATTTATGTAGGTGACAAATTAGCTAATTATATAAGAAATAAGTTGCAGGAGATAAATATTAGCGACACTGTAATATGGTCTGATAATGAGGTATCCTTACAATGGATTCGTAATGGAAACAGTAAAATTGTGTACGTACAAAACAGAGTCGCTGAAATTAATCAGATGCAAGAGAAGTATAATAGTTTGGGTCAGCATATGTTAACATTTAATCATATACCTGGTGAGGAGAATCCAGCTGATTTCTTGTCTCGAGGTTTACCATATGCTAAATTTGTAAATGCTGTATCATGGTTTAAAGGACCGAGCTGGTTGGTAAATAAAGCTAATTGGCCTGTATAAAAGGCATATATTGCTCCTGTTGAAATTACTGTGACCACCACTCGAATAGTTTGTCCTTCCTTAGCCATTGATATAAATCGGTATTCTTCTTTACCCAAACTAATCAATGTAACTAAGTTGGTGTTTAAATTTCTAAACAAGGTGAATATCTCATATAAGTTTTCATATCCTCTTGAATATTGGATAAAGAGGGTACAGGAAGAAATCTATGGAAATGAGATTAAATTGTTGAGAATTTTTTGGCCTTACCAGCTAAGATATAATTATATAATGAACACTTAGCTGATAAATGACAGCAAATCGTCTACACAGCCGCCCCTGCAGACGAGGTCTAGAAGCTGTCGAAACCATCACAACAGTGGGCTGTCAAGAGATACAATTTGTAAGTATAAATTACCCCTAGGGGGTGTTATGTCAGCATATTTCATTCGATGATGGCTGACGAATACTTACTTGTTTGGACTCAAAAGTCCACACCTTACTGCCGATTATAGGTTGATTACAAACTCCTTGTGACTCAAGAATTGCGCAATCCCCCGATCTACAAGAAATTCGTAACATACCTTGCTCTTTGTAACGTGAGCTATGGTGTTCTCAACACCTTCGACAGATATCGGTGACTTGATAGAAGCTGAAGTGTCCTTGGATGTCCACGTCTTCCATTGTCTAGGAAACGCACACTGGTACACTATGTTCCACAAGATTTGTCTTTATTGTTCACAATGTATCACAAGAGAAGCTGATCACACTTCTCTAAGTGTTTATTGTGTTTTGTGAGACACTTTGTTCACACTAACGCACAGATCAGTGTTCTTTGCTGGTTATCCTGGCGTCAGTGTCTCGTAGTAGAGTCAAAGTTAGTCTGGCCAGACGCCACAGCGCTCCATGCCGTCACTGCCCTAATACACAAAAAAAAATGCTGACCTAGTACCTTGCATCCTTGTCACCTCCTCGATGAAGCAAAGCAGAATGTTTGTTTCTTGCTGTCTTAATCATAGACAACAATGTACACTATCTTTACTATGGTAATAAAGTGGGAGCAGGATTTTCCTTAATTGTCCTGCTAAAGTAAGAAATGTACTGTCTCTTATAAAAATACAATTTGCAACACCACTGCAAGGAGCAGAGGTCACTTGACTACGTGGCATAGCATCTGTGATCAATTACTCACTGTAGCAGTAAACAAGACGCTCGCCCCTTCTGAGAGGCCCCTCAGGGCTGAGAGGGCTGAAGGGGGCTGAGGGCTGAAAGGGCTGAAGGGGGCTGATACCCCCCTCCCGGAGAAAATTTCTCCACACTGGGGGGCGGCGGAGGTTCGCTGCAGGTGAACTATTCATCACTTAACATTAATTTGATTTTCTCACTCGCCACCACTGCTGCTTGTCTTTTCTGAACAGCTTTAGTCTGTGTGGTTTCTGGAGAATCACTAATTTTGTTTTCAACACTGTGTAATTCTAACGGCACTAGTTTATTTATTGTCCGCTTATTCACTACACCTTTGCTCAAAACATCAACTGTCCTGATGATTCCATTTGCATCAGGATATATGGTCACAATTTTTCCAAGTGGCCATTGGGACCTCGGACCATCATTGTCGATAATCACTATGTCACCAGGTCTTAAGGACTTATGATTTTCAGGAACACCAGCTCCATAGAAGTGTTCTCTCAATGAGGTGAGATAGTCTTCTCGCCAAATTTTCTCCCAACGTTCAATCACTTTATTAAGGTGTTTGAATTTACGTCTGAGTTGCTCAGGTTCGAAATAAGTAGGATCCTCTATGATTTCTTTATCATTCATGGGAGGAACAGGTTCGAGCCTTCTGCCATGGAGTAAATGAGATGGACTTAACACTTCTAAATTGTCCAGATCATCGGTAACATAAGTTAGAGGTCTGTTGTTGACTCTATTTTCTATTTCAGTCACAACTGTACGGAATTCTTCTAAGTCTATTCTCTGACGATGAAGAGTCTTCCTTAAACAACGTTTTACAATGCCGATCATTCTTTCATAAAATCCGCCGTGCCATGGAGATTTAGGAGGAATGTATCTCCAACGACATCTGCGTTGATTCAGCATCTGTTGTACTTCTGGTTGATCAAAGATCTTGCTTATATAAGCAGCACCAGCAACAAAGTTCGTTGCATTATCTGAAATCATCAGTCTGGGACATGCCCTTCTGGCTGCAAACCTTCTGAATAATTTGATAAAAGTTTCAGCAGACATGTCAGTGGCTACTTCTAGATGTACTGCTCTAGTTGTAGCACAAGTGAACAAACAGATGTACACCTTGATGGGAACTTTGTCAACTGTTTTGGTTAAAATTATTGGTCCAGTATAATCTACACCTGTCACCTCAAATGGAGTGATATGACAAACTCTTTCAGAGGGATATGGAGGTGGACCTGGATACTGACATACTCGCATATCGTAGTGACGACAAGTAATACAGTCCTTTATTTGTTTTTTCACACTTTGTCGACCTTGAGGTATCCAGTAGGATTGTCGTATATGACAAAGTGTGTCAGCTACCCCACCATGTAACACGTTACTGTGGGCGTTTTGCACAATCAGTTTTGTTAGCCAATGATTCTTGGGGATCAATATTGGATGTATGGCTTCTTTAGGTAGTGAAGAATTATGAATTCTTCCTCGACATCTTATAATCTTTTCTGAGTCGAGATAAAGTCCTAAAGAATTAATCATAACAGGTTTCTTTGGGGATTTATCTTGTGTTTCTAGAAATTTATATTCTGTAGAGAAAACGTCTTTCTGTATTAGTTTCACCCAGTATTTAATGGGTTCAAGACATTCATAATCAGGTTTTATTCCTTTAATGAATTTAAAGACAAGAGCTGTAACTCTTAAGAGTTTACCCAAAGATGAGTATTTAGATCCATCAATGACTATTTCTGTTGTGTCTGCAGTATTTACACAACTTATTTCTGCTGTGTTCAAGCAGACTGTTTCTTCTGGCATAATGTGAGCTTTTTGCTGAGGCCAGTTATTTTCATTAGAGAGCCAGTTCGGTCCGTGGAGCCATAATTTATTATCCACAAATTTCTTGAGTGGGACACCACGTGACAACATGTCAGCTGGATTCTCTTGGGTAGAGACGTGAAGAAAGAGATAATCTCTCTGCATCTCTTTTATTTCTGCTACTCTGTTCTGTACATAGACCAACTTACTCTTATTATTTCTTAACCACTGGAGAACTGCTTCATTATCACTCCAGATCACGGTTTTCTCAATAGTGAGATGATCAAGTACTTTGTTGAGATAGACAGCTAATTTTGTACCTACATAGAGTGCTGTCAGTTCCAATTGTGGTACTGTTCTGACCTTCAAGGGTGCTACCCTGGCCTTTGAAGTAATTAGTGTACTTCCTTCAGCATTACTCATGTAAGCTACAGCGCCATAACCTCTGGTTGACGCATCACAGAACACATGTAATGTGTACTTGTTTCCCTCTTGACCTATTTGTCTGGGAAATTTAATTTGATGAAGTTGTTTAAACTCCCTGGATATTTCATCCCATGCTTGACTCATTTCTAGAGGCAAGTTCTCATCCCATCCAATTTTGAGTTTCCATGCATCTTGCATAAGCATTTTACCTTTTATGGTAATTGGTGAGACGAGTCCTAGAGGATCAAAACATTGTGATACCTCTGACAGTAAACTACGTTTAGTGAGTGTACTGCATGATTTATTGTTTATCCTTTTGAGACTCAAAGTATCTTCCTGTGTGTTCCAATTAAGTCCCAGCATATTGTTGCAATCAGGAATTTCAGTTTCAGGGAAATCTTCTTTGATAAGTTCCCTTAATTGCTTTGAATTTGTATTCCACATCCTTAGAGGCATATTTGCTTCTTTCATCTCCTTGTTAGCTTCTCTGTATAAGGATTTCAAATCCTCCTCTTTATTCACAGTACCTTGAAGATTGTCCACATAGAAACTTTTCTTTAAGACTTCTTTGAAGGGACTTTCAGATTTCTTCAAATGTGTATTTAGAGTAGCTTCTAGTAAGAATGGAGAGGATGTTGCACCAAATAATACTGATTTGAAACGATAAGTTTTCACAGGACTTTGAGGATCATGTGGATTTTCAGGCCACAAGAATCGAGTATAATCTCTATCTATTTCTTGTAGTCCTACTCTTAAGAAAGCTTTGGAAATATCAGCCGTGTAGGCATATGGGTTTGTGCGAAATTTCATAAGCACGTCTCCAAGCTTCTCAGTTAGTGAGGGTCCGGTCATCAGACAGTCATTAAGACTTGCTACATCTTTATTTGCACGTGCGCTGCAATTATATACAACACGTAGTGGAGTGGTTTCAGAATCTTTTCTGACTCCATGGTGCGGGAGATAATGAGCGTTTGTCTTCAACTTATCTTCGACTATTTCCTCAATGAATTTATTGTCCAACTGTTCTTGTATGATATTATCATAGACAGTCAGTAGCTCTGGATTCTTCCTGAGCTCATGTATTTGTGCTTTCATCTGTCCGAAAGCCATGCGATAATTGCTAGGTAGATGTGGTGGATTTAATTTCCATGGTAACCTAACCCAATACTGTCCATCTTTATATTTGACAGTGTCCAAATATTGGTTATAAGTCTGAGACTCTTGTGGGCTTGGTTTATTTACATCAATACCTATCGCATCTAAATCCCACAACTTATCAACTGGTTCATTCATTTCTTCCAGTAATGATAATTTTTGCTGTGGTACATGATCAGCGGTTATTCTCGTAACTAGTACATTTTCCACTGAATCAATATCAGCTTCTTTCCCACTTTGAGAGGGAATGGGACCACATATCATGTGGCCTCCTGCTGTTTTCAGCAAGTGAACATCATGTTTACTTACTATATTTTGCACAAAACAGTGATAATAATCACTTCCAATGATTAAATCAATTGGACTAATTGTGTCCGTCTGTATGTCAGGACAGGCTAACTTGACCTTAGCTGCTTTCAGTGCTGCAACTGTTTCTTTTAATCCCTGGATCTGCACAGACTTAGGCAAATCATCTACTACCACAGCTTCTACTGTCTTTTTCCTGTTTCCTAGACCAACAGTGATTTGGCTAGGTCATATGTCTGTTTACCAGAATTGTGGAAAAAACCAGCTATATCTAACTGTATTTTGGCATAGGGTTGTTTATTCAGTTTCTGCAACACTGATCTTCTTATGAAGGACCTTTGTGAGCCTTGATCAAATAGTGTTAGCACATTGGTTTTGTGTAATTTATTAGATAACTCAACTCGAGCTATCGGGAGAGCAGTTGCTTTAAACTTATCTCTCACATTTAATGCTGTTGCTTGTTGACTTCCTGATTCTGTGGAAGTCTGCTGCTGTTCAGCAAAAGTATTTGGGCATAATGCTGTATGATGCATACCCTTGCATTTAAAACACTTCTTCAGTGAGCATTTTCCTCCCTTGTGTTCACCTAAACACTTGATGCACCTTTTCAGCTGATGAACACGTTGTTTACGTGCCTCCATTGATGTGTATTGAATACAATACTGTGCCCAATGTGTTCCATCACAAAGTACACATTTTGGAGTACGTTTATGTGTGACAGTTTGTTTACTGTCTGTTGTATTCACAGCTTGATAAATGCCTATATGGGATTTCCCATTATGTGGTTTAGTGGGAGTAGTTATACTCTTTTTATACTGAGTTGAAGGTTTATTATCCACTGGATTTGTGGATTTTTCATCTTGTCTCGTTGCTTGCATGCATGAAACTATTGTTTGTAAACCATTGCTAATTTCCTCACAAGTGAAATAGCGTTTATTGAACATAATATTTAATCGTTCAATAGTTTGTGGTGACAACTTATCCTGTACAATACCACTGATAAACCAATCACATTGTCTTAGGTCATATTTAGCACCTAGAGATCTGAGACTATTGTCTAATGTGATTCTAAATGCCTGTAAGTCTGAAAAACAATGTTTGGGTGGCTTCAAGCTTGATATTAAGACTGCATGTCTAACTCTAGCCTTGTCAGCATCGAAGTAATTGTCTGCTAAGACACGTAAGGCTATTTGATAATTGCCTTTAACCACCGGAAATGACTTAATCAGTTCATAGGGTTCTCCCTTCACAAGACATTTAAGATAATTGAACTTAGCAATCTCATCTATGTCAGTTCGTGAATTTACTATGGATTGAAAACCACTAATGAATTCTTCATAATTATGACCTTGGAAAATAGGTAATGACAATGTAGGTAAGCTTGGTAATGGGACACTTGTTGTTGTTACAGGTGTAACAGGTGTTTGACCACTAGTTACAGTAGGTCTCTGTGACAGAGTTTTACGGCAGATAGCCTGTACTCCTGTCCACCTTAATTGTTGATCACTAAAAGTATCCAAAACATTTTTAATTTCATCTTCAGATGGATCTGATTCAAGAAATTTATTTTCATAATGTGTATAGTCTGAATTAATTATTTCCATACGTTGTGTAAATAATTCAAACTTGACCTCAAGATCATCAAAATCTATGTTTGTATCTTGAGTTAATCCTAGACAGACTGAAATTAGATTTTCTAATTGTGTAATCTTAGTCTGTAAAGACTGAAACTGAGTTTTCAAACAAGCCATTTTAATGGTATACTGAAAATTCTAGCACCACACTTAGAGTGTTTAAAAAACACTGTACTGCTATAAACAGCTGAGTTTTTGTTATGCTTAAGTCAGCAATAATCGAGTCAGACACTACTGACCCACTAAGCTTAACCTCAGGGTCAATGACCATGAAGGGTACAGGGTACATGTGTCTGGTGTTTATGGCTTGAGTTTGCTGTGTCAGCCTACCCACGATGATTAATCGTAAATAACGATATTATACACTTCATTCACTATACACTATAAATGTCACTGTATAACTGTAATCACACGTGAATATTACTTACACATATATAAATTTCACTGTTAATATATATTTGAAAGCTTACACTTTATATATAAGTTCCTTTAATATAACAGGTAGATCTATAAGAAACAAACTTTAACACAATCTTGTCTCTTAATTTCTGTCTATAAACATTATAAACACTGTGTATATATACACTCAGACAAACAACATCACTTGGTGTTGTCTTAATCAGCGATTTCTCCAGATTGGAGCAGTTGATGGAGGGTGCAGGATACCATCCCCCGTCTTCTTGTTGGGTGAGTCACCCAGCTCCCGTTTTCGTTGGGTGAACGCTGGGTGAGCGCCCGTTTTCTTTTGGCTGCCCATTCTCTGTGATTGAGTCTGGAGGGACTCATTTATACTGATTTATATTGTAAAACACTAGTTTTACAGCTTTTTTCGAAGGACCTTGGCTCATAGGTTATTTGTACACTGTAGTACAACATATTTGGACCACAGTGTGGTCTTTATCCGGTTCGAGCACGACCAAAAGCTCTGTTGAGAATTTTTTGGCCTTACCAGCTAAGCTTATTATAAATATATATAATGAACACTTAGCTGATAAATGACAGCAAATCGTCTACACAGCCGCCCCTGCAGACGAGGTCTAGAAGCTGTCGAAACCATCACAACAGTGGGCTGTCAAGAGATACAATTTGTAAGTATAAATTACCCCTAGGGGGTGTTATGTCAGCATATTTCATTCGATGATGGCTTACTTGTTTGGACTCAAAAGTCCACACCTTACTGCCGATTATAGGTTGATTACAAACTCCTTGTGACTCAAGAATTGCGCAATCCCCCGATCTACAAGAAATTCGTAACATACCTTGCTCTTTGTAACGTGAGCTATGGTGTTCTCAACACCTTCGACAGGTATCGGTGACTTGATAGAAGCTGAAGTGTCCTTGGATGTCCACGTCTTCCATTGTCTAGGAAACGCACACTGGTACACTATGTTCCACAAGATTTGTCTTTATTGTTCACAATGTATCACAAGAGAAGCTGATCACACTTCTCTTAAGTGTTTATTGTGTTTTGTGAGACACTTTGTCCACACTAACGCACAGATCAGTGTTCTTTGTTGGTTATCCTGGCGTCAGTGTCACTCGTAGTAGAGTCAAAGTTAATCTGGCCAGATGCCACAGCGCCCCATGCCGTCACTGCCCCCAGCACAAAAAAAAACACTGACCTAGTACCTTGCATCCTTGTCACCTCCTCGATGAAGCAAAGCAGAATGTTTGTTTCTTGCTGTCTTAAGCATAGACAACAATGTACACTATCTTTACTATGGTAATAAAGTGGGAGCAGGATTTTCCTTAATTGTCCTGCTAAAGTAAGAGATGTACTGTCTCTTATAAAAATACACTTGCAACACCCCTGCAAGGAGCGTCAGGTCACTTGACCACGTCATACGGCATCTGTGATCAATTACTCACTCTAGCAGTAAACAAGACGCTCGCCCCTTCTGAGTGGCCCCTCAGGGCTGAAGGCTGAAGGGGGCTGAAGGGGGCTGATACCCCCCTCCTGGAGAAATTTTCTCCACAATTAAATTGATGATGGAAAGAAAAAATGTGAAAGGTTCCATAATAGAGAAATTGGGGCTGTATTTAGAGAACAATGTAATTAGGTGTAGAGGTAGATTACAAAATGCTGAATTGAGTGATTATACTAAACACCCTATCTTACTGTCCAAAACTCATCATCTAACAAATTTGATTGTTCTAAATGCCCATAAAAATGTAATGCATGGGGGGTACAAGATACCTTAAATTGTATTAGGGAAACTTTCTCTATTCCACAAGGACGGCAGAGTGTAGAAAGGGTGATTATATCTTGTGTAATATGTCGCCGTGTGGATGCCAGATCCTATATGTACCCAGGTCCTCCACCATTGCCAAATGAGCAATTTGAGTCGTTTAGCAACGAACTCGGCCCGGTCGCAGTGTGGAAAATACTGTATATATTTTCCACAAATTCGGTATTTATATGTATATAGATGGCCATACTGTATTTAAAAGAATTATATTATGGAAAATGGGAAACTGGATCTGCGCCTGCGCAGACAGAAGACTCGCCATCTTGGTTTTGAACTGAACAGAACGTTAGAATGAATGGGAAGAATTTTTCGTGCTCTAGAGGTTAAAATTGGGCTGACACCTCTCAAATAGGAGGCGAAATTGTTGGATGTGCATTCCTGCATAATTTGAATATCAGGCGACTGGACAACACAGCTCCAGGAACCTCAGATAAATCTGTTTATGTTTAATTCTGGCCAGTAATTTCATAAATTTAGACAGTGAGGTTTTCTGGGTATAATACACATTAATCTCCAGTCAAATTGGTGATTGACATTAAGATATATTTTCCTTCTGTTATGTAATTGTGTATTTATATATAATCATTTTTTAATTTAATATACAGTCCACAAATTTATATATTTACCAGAATTCCTGGGGATGTATAATTCATTTAATTAATAGGTCCAGAGCAACTTGTGGATATGACAGTGGTAGGTATCGAAGGGGGACATTTTTGTGACCTAGGTGTCCCAAATTCCTACTTGTCTAACTGATAAATAATAATTATCATTGTTCATTTACTGTTATGTATATAATTATACATCCAAGCAAATGCAATTTTCCACATTAGTGTTAGCTTGGATATTTGTGAACGCTAGTTCTTTGATGTGACAAAATGTTGATTTTCAGCTAGGTTAGTTGTGTAATAAATGCATTGATGAAGAGTTGGTAATATGTATGTGGAGAGTGGAAGCTCCCCCTTGAACGTGCCTGTTATCCGCCAGCTACTACCAGACGAGGACACCTCGCACTTGAGAATCAGAAAAAATACGGTTAGCTTTGACAGTGTCTACTGGGACATTCTGCCGGTTCAAAGTTAAACAAAGCGTAAAAGGCAGTTTTCTTAACCTTAATGAAACATTCCCTAAGAGAATGAGATAATATTTGAAAGCTATACTTTAATCCTAACAATGACAATACAATATACACAATGTAAATACAGATTGGGGAGTTATATAGGGTTGTGTGTTAGCTGGGAGCCCTAGAGGAAGGCACTGTACCTGGATTGGTATAGTCCCTCTCTATCTCCCCCACCCCCCACCCCACCCCCTGCCTCTCTGCCTCCCTCACTGCTTGACTACCTCACTCACTGTCTCCCTGCGTCCTTCGCTAATTCGCTGCCTCATTACCTCACTATTCCCCTGCCTCCCTCATTATTTACATTATGTTAATACAGACGTGCGAGGAGAGGGTTCACTTCTCCTGGACGTGTTTAATAGGTGAGGCACAGCGCCATCCCTCACATTCACCGCTTCCATCAACATACTGAACATACTCATTGGATTTTCCATGCCAAAATTCTGTTTTATTTCAATTAAAGTCTTATGAATGTCGATATAAATCAATTTAGCGATATTTAGAAAGATCTGGGTAAAAAAATCAAGTGCAGTGCCTGAGTGATCACACAAGTGAACACTCGTGTGATCACTCCAACCACATAGAAGCGAATTCTTACCACACAACAAATTCGTGGTAGAAATAGAGTTGCCGCAGTCAAACGAATTTGCAAACAGCAAAAAGTGAGGAAAACCTGTTGTCGTATCTATATTAAGACTAAGAAACATGAATTAATAATAGGTTTCAACATTAATATCTATTTTTCCAATGACTATATAAATAATTACATAATAACCCAAACAAACTGTGAACACTTAATGCATAAATATTGTATTTGCAGATACAAAAATGTTATAAAAGTGAAAATGTTGCACGAACGCCATTATATTACAAAGAATCTAATGAGGATACCATTGACGTTATTAAACATTACAACAATAAACACATAAATGAAGGTGACCATGACACTCTCACCTTTAGATGAAATATCACAGTTAATAACTATGTGAACAAAGCTTAACAATACACTCTGGCACAGTACAACTCGGTTAATAAACAACAGACAGCGATAGTATTCCAAAGCCAATATTCCAGTTATCCAGGGAATTGCGTGAATGTGTGATTTCAGCTCCATGTGAAAGCACTAATTGTTGTAACTGTAGTAACTGCAGTATCTAGTGGTGGGCACTGCAAAGCTTGTTCGAAAATTGTATGTACTGGCATCTCGTCAATTTAATAAGCTCCTGATTTATTGTGTGTGACAGTTTGTTATAGCAAATAAGGCTGTTTAACAATGGCGGTTGTAGAGATTAAGTTTTGTGAAAATTATTTATACTTTGATCCACTCTATCAAATGTCCTACGTTCCTGTGAAACATTCAGCCTGGATATATAGCCAGGTATATACATTCCATATATAGCCAGGTATATACATTCCTCCAACCATAAGCTCTAACACGGAGATTTTTTTTTTTTTTTGCTATGCAATTATTTTTTCTATGTGAAGCACGCATGCATTACCAAGATCATCCCAATTGTACACAATTGTTCACAGTGACCGCACAGAATTATGCAGACACCAGCAGTTGATGTAGTGATGTGTCGTCGGTCACCTCCAAGTAAGTTATGTGATAAAAATGGATGTGGCACTTTCCAGTGGATGTTGTTTAGAACCAAGGCAAGTTGCCCATGAATGGTATACAATTCCGACAAGATGAAAATCAGACACATGTGCAACATATGTCTAATTTTCATATTTAGCCAACCAGTGCCTTTATCAATACAAATTCAAAGGCATAATTGAAAGACAATAGCACTATATACAAAAGATGAGGTAATTAGTCCCTCAGCCTTGGAGTTGGTGAAGAGCACCATCGTCGTTGTGTTGTGATGGGTGGGATTCTCCCTAGTTGTTGAGACAGGATTGGTCTTAGCTCTCTCCTCTATTAATCAGGAACTAGCAATGCACAGCTTTCCGATCAGGACGTCCTTCTTGCAGATCCCAAGACAGAAACAAGATGACGTTCATTATACACAGAAAACCTACCAACAAGAACTCTAAGATAAACCACTAATCACTTCCTGATACATGCACCAAACGAATGGTAGTTATACGTTTCCATTTACAGTACTGCAGACGGAGAGCGAAGGTCATCCTAGACTGATCAAGAAAAGAGCATTTAAGGCACAAACTAGCAGTAAGCTAGTGTGTGCCTTAATGTGAAAAGCACAGCATCCAAAAGCATCAGATCTTCCTAGGAAGCCTACAACACAACAACCTACATTTACTGTCGGTGTCAACACCATCCCATTTGATCAGTGAAACGAAATACGTAGGAGAGACAGGGAGGAATTTATTCACTATAGTTAATGAACACAAACAAATATGCATCAGAAATGATCTCATCAAAGCATCAGTGCTTCGAAGGACACAGAGAGACATCTGATGCATTGGATAAAAGCAAACACAGTAATATACAATAAACAGTAAGTTATTGCCGACAACCAAGCACAAATCTTCCAACAAGCATTGACCCCCAACCTCCCAACGACCAGAATATGCAGTCGAGAATATGCTGATAAATCTCCCTTTCCCCTCAGGGGACTTTTCAATTACATAAATACATGTTTTTCATTTCCTTAATTACATTTGGGTGCCTAAAATTCTAGAGCTGAAACGTGTCCCTTAAACAAGTCCTGAAGAATTTTTTTTGTAGTTTTTTCACTATATTCTGTATGTACCATCATAAGCCGGGACTAGGATACAAGAAGATATCAAGAGAATTTGGATACAGTTAGTGAATCCTCAAAGAGCAATCTCTGCTTTAAGAGACTCGTATAACAAGGTGTCTTGTTTAACCGGCTGAAAATATTGTCTTGTTAAGGAGTGCGATAAATGGTTTTGAAACAGACAAGTTGAAGATTGAGACATACAACATATGGGAATCTTTATTAAGGAAACTTTTCGCCACACAGTGGCTTCATCAGTCCAGTACAAAGTAGAAATTGGTAAGGAGAGGAGGAGTTTGAGGTAATCAGTCCCTCAGCCTGGAATCGATGTGGTCAGTCCATCACTCTTGTACTTTCTACAAGAGTGATGGACGAACGAGTACCTTTAATCAATTAACAATACTGTGATTGGGCAGGAATAGAAACCCCGATTCTTTTAGCACGCCTCCTAAGAAGTCCGCCATCATTATGATCATCATCACCATGGCCATCAGTATCACTATCACCATCTCACCACCAGCATCACCACCATTACGTCCACACTTTAAATGAAAATAAAAATACCTTGAGATTTTTCCATACTTTGGGTAATTATTTGCCGGTGAGAGCGAGAATGGGGATATTAACCGAAGCCAACCATTTAGCCTGGTTGATGCCGGATACGGGAGTAAAGGTGAGTTCCATAACAGTGACACTCACTTGCTCAGCTCTATTGCTTCACATGAGGTTTATAATATTATCATTATTATTATATCCATAATTAAGTGCTAACCTGATAGGTTCTACAGCGAATTAATATAGTTAGAGAAAAGAAACTATAGTGTTTTGGATCAAAAAATCATCGTGGGCATTCAAAGAGCACTTGAAGAGCATTCCTTTACCTATAAAAGTGTGTTGTATATTGCTGGACGAGCAGAAACTAGACGGCTCGACTCGTAACCGAGAGGACATAAGGTCATATTACACACTATCTGCTCCAGTTTCCTTCCAGTAAATATTTAACAGGAAGATGGTCCAGTGTTGTGCTTTACATACTAGATAAGCATTTAAAAACGGTGGAAATGAGTCCATCTAATTGACTTTCTTGGATTTTCCTAAGTTACTAACCCTCGGTCGTCAATATAATCGGAATAAACTCTTCTTGCTCCACCGTCTGCTTGTTACGTATTAATGTTTGGGTCATACAGAGACTATGAAATGGTGGGTAACTAAGTTTGATTCAAAGAAGAGGGGAAGCAGTTCCAAAGCAACTTTATTAATGGCAATATTTGTCCTGCCCTTTCTTGAAGAGCCTCATCCTTACAAGACTTTCTGCTATGCTGCAAGACACTTTTTTTCAATTAAAACAATTTTGCTCAGTGTGTACGTCGACGGCGTTCCTAGGACACAGTGATCAGCAGGCCTGTGAAAGAGTGGTTGGCATGCTTTTTCAACAGTGATGAAAAGGCCTGTGTTACCATGCTCAGCAGGCCAGCACTACAGTGATAGGCAGTCATGCACTCAAGTTGTCAGCTTGTCTGCACTGCATTGGTCAATAGGTCTGTAAACATTGGTCGGCAGGCCTGCGAAACAATACTCGAAATGCGTGCATGAGAGAATTCGGCAAGCTTGTGGTGCAGTGATCGTCAAAACTGTGCTAATGCACACCAGGTTTGAGCTTCAGTAGGCTTGTGTTGCAGTGGTCGTTAGAACTGTGTTAAAGTATACAGCAAACTTATGGCTGTCTTCAAGAAGGCGCTGGACAGGCACCTAGAGTCAGAACCTGACCAGCTTAGCTGGTTGATCAGGCTCTGATCCACCGCAAGGCCTAGTCTCAGACCGGGTCGCGGGGCATTGTCCCTTGCAACCCTCTCCAAGCATATTCCAGGTATAGACCTGAGCTACATAAGTTGGCAAGCCTACCCTACAGTGGTTAGGAGGACCGCAATGCATTGATTTGCAGGTCTTTGCTACTGCGTTCACCAGGCCTGCTCAATAATAGTCTTAAGCCTATGTTATAATGGTCGACAAGCGTGCTCTACACTGGTCAGCAGACCTGTGCTACAATGGTCGTCCGGCATGTACTACAGTGACAGGCAGAACTAAACCAGTGACCATCAGGCCTGCGTTACAATGGTTATTAGGCCTACAAGCCTACAGTGCAGTGGTCAGCGTGTCTTCATTACGGTCGCGGCAGGTCTTCACTACAGTGACCATATGAGCTACGTTAAACTTTATAACTATGTGGTATTTGGTTTATAAGTATTAGGTTCACCACGCCGTGAGCTTTACGTAAATATCGATTAAAAAAACGTTCTGACATACGAACCTGGCAGCTGCGGGTACGGATATTACATCTCCTTGGACTGGCTGTATAGGCATGCAGGTTCATACACATACATACATACATACATATATACAAATTAATTAAAGAATGCATTGAATAGGAAGTAGAATAAGAATGCTGGAGACATCTCATACCCTTGCATACCCTCTCTATGGGTTTAGCGCTCCCCCATGATTATTCCATATTCTTATTCCATATTCTTATAAAATTACCGTACATTTTGTAAGCATCTTTTAACCAACCCCAAGACTTATCCTCCTGCTACCAGCAGACGCCAGAAATATTGTCTGAACAAACTAATTAGTTAAGATAAGAGAAGTTAATTAGTTTTCACAAACATACAATCAACAACTAAGGATTTCCTAAGGTCGGTCAGCAACACATCTCATGTTATCAGAAAAAAGAGCTCTTGCTTCCTGCCTCATAACAGTTCGCGTGTAAACGATAAGGCCCATTTCAAATTAATTTTCTAAGTTAGCATGAATTAATTTTGTATCAGTTATCCTCGGTCGTTCATCAAAACAATGTGGAATTTAAAATTTATTACATAAGCGAAGATAAACTGAAATAAGAAAGAAGGAACACTGCAACAGGCCTACTGACCCATGCAGAGCTGGTCCATGTCACCCCCCGTCTCCCAGGATTAGCCCAATGACCCACCCAGTCTGGTCACCTCCACTCAAGGAAGGAGCACGGCACCAGACCCAGCAGCACAAGCTAGTCAGGTCCAACTCACACCCACCCACACCCACTCATGTATTTATCTAACCTATTTTTAAAACTACACAACGTTTTAGCCTCAATAACTGTACTCGGGAGTTTGTTCCACTCATCCACAACTCTATTACCAAACCAGTGCTTTCCTATATCCTTCCTGAATCTGAATTTTTCCAACTTGAAACCATTGCTGCGAGTCCTGTCTTGGCTGGAAATTTTCAGCACGCTATTTACATCCCCTTTATTTATTCCTGTTTTCCATTTATACACCTCGATCATATCCCCCCTAATTCTACGCCTTTCGAGAGAGTGCAGATTCAGGGCCCTCAGTCTATCCTCATAGGGAAGATTTCTGATACATGGGATCATCTTTGTCATCCTCCTCTGTACGTTTTCCAGAGCATTTATATCCATTCTGTAATACGGTGACCAGAACTGAGCAGCATAGTCTAAATGAGGCCTAACCAAGGATATATAGAGTTGAAGAACAACCTGAGGACTTCTATTATTTATACTTCTAGATATGAAGCCAAGAATTCTGTTAGCTTTATTGCGAACACTAATGCACTGTTGTCTTGGTTTTAGATTACTGCTAACCAGAACTCCTAAATCCTTTTCGCAATCAGTAGTATTAAGATCTACATTATTTAGTTTATATGTGGCATGGTTATTTAACCTGTCCAACATTTAGAACTTTGCATTTGTCAATATTAAACTGCATCTGCCACTTCTCCGACCATTGCATCAGTCTATTCAAATCATCCTGGAGTGCTCTAGTGTCCTCATTAGAATGAATTGGACGGCCTATTTTGGTGTCATCAGCAAATTTGCTTATGTCGCTATTTATTCCCTCATCTATGTCGTTTATGTAAATTGTGAACAACAACGGGCCCAACACTGACCCCTGAGGAACACCGCTTGTGACGTGCCCCCATTCTGATTTCTCCCCATTTATGCAAACTCTCTGCTGCCTATTTGTCAGCCATGCCTCTACCCAGGAAAAAATTTCTCCTCCTATTCCGTGTGCCTTAAGTTTCCTCAATAGCCTCTGATGTGGAACTCTATCGAAAGCCTTACTGAAGTCCATATACACAATATCATATTCATTACCATGATCTACCTCCTCAAACACCTTAGTGAAAAAAGTTAGTAAATTCGTAAGACAGGAACGCCCCTTTGTAAAACCGTGTTGAGATTCATTAATCAATCTGTGCCTATCAAGATGGCTACGAATTGCTTCGGCAATTATTGATTCCATAAATTTTCCCACTATGGAGGTAAGGCTTATTGGTCTATAGTTCGAAGCCAAGGACCTGTCACCTGCCTTGTAAATAGGTATTACATTTGCCATTTTCCACTTATCAGGCACTATGCCAGTTTGTAGTGATATGTTAAAAAGATTAGCCAAAGGTATGCTAAGTTCCTCTTTACATTCCTTTAACACCCTTGCAAACAGTTCATCAGGGCCTGGGGATTTGTTAGGTTTTAGTTTCTCTATTTGTCTGAGGACCATGTCACTAGTTACCGCAATCGTGCATAGTTTATTATCGTCCTGTTCTACATAATCTATTATTTCAGGAATATCGCTAGTATTTTCCTGGGTGAAAACTGAGAGGAAGTAGGTATTGAGAATTTCACACATATCCTTATCACTGTCAGTGATCTGACCAGAGTTACTCTTAAGTGGGCCAATCTTGTCCCTAATCTTACTTCTGTATACCTGAAAGAACCCTTTTGGGTTAGTCTTTGAATCCCTTGCGACCTTAGCCTCATAATCCCTTTTTGCTTTTCTTATTCCTTTCTTTATTTCTCTCTTTAATTGAATATATTGATTTCTTAACAGCCCATCCCATCTTTTGATACGCCTATATATGCCTCTCTTTTGACCAATGAGATGTTTTAATCTATTGTTCATCCATTTGGGATCATTTTTGTTAGATCTAATTTCCCTACTCCGAACAAAAGTTGTCTGGGCAGCTAGAACTATGCTCTGAAAAACGTCATATTGGCAACCAAGATCACCTACCTGACCCATAGTCAGGACATCCCAATTTAGCCCACCCAGGTAATTTTTCAGTCCCATGAAGTCGGCCAAGCGAAAATCTGGGACAGAGACTTGATTGCAGTTATCTGGTTAATTCCATGATATATTGAAACTAAGTGATTTGTGATCACTTTCCCCAAGCTCATCATTAACCTCAAGATTATTAATTAGTGAATCTTTGTTGGCAAGAACCAAGTCAAGCAGATTGTTTCCTCTAGTTGGTTCTGTCACAACCTGTTCTAAAAAGCAATCCTGAACCGTATCAAGAAAGTCACTAGACTCAAGATTTCCTGTCATATTGTTCCAATCAATTTGTCTAAAGTTAAAATCTCCCATTATCACAACATTTTCATATCTAGATGCCTTATGAATTTCGTCCCATAACAGCTTACTGCACTCCCTATCAAGGTTTGGGGGCCTATAAATCACACCCAAAATTAATTTGTCACGACCCTCGAGAAACTGTAGCCAAACAGATTCTGTGTTCGATGTTTCTAATCTTATATCATGTCTAAGACAACAATTTAAATTTTCTCTGACATACATCGCCACTCCACCACCCTTCCTGTTGACCCTATCAGTGTGGAATAGTTTATAACCCTGTATGTTGCATTCAGAAGGCATTTCTCTATCTTTCAGGTTGAACCAGGTCTCTGTTATACCAATAATATCTATATTACCTACACTTGCAAGTAATCTTAGCTCATCTATCTTATTTCTTAGACTCCTACTATTTGTATAGTAAACCTTAAGGGAGCTAGTCACTCGTTGCCCTCTACTATCTCTCTTTGTTTGTTGATCAATTGATTTGCCATTACTAGCAACTTTATTTTGAATATTGTCTTTTAAACATATCCCTGAGGTATCCCGGTAATAACTGCTGTTTTTAACCCTAATGCTGCAGCCTGATTGTTTCCCACAAACACCCATACCTCTATAATCTATCAGTTTAAATTCCTAGACAAGTCATCAATTACCCTCTCAATCGAATTGGCTAATGCAACCACTCCATCCCCAGAGAGATGAACCCCATCCCTTGCATACATATCACGTTTGCCAAAGAATAGGTCCCAGTTATCAATGAATGGGATTGCAAGTTCCTTGCAGTACCTGTCTAGCCAGCAATTTATACCAATTGCCCTAGACATCCATTCATTGCCCACTCCCTTTCTAGGCAAGATGCTACATATGACTGGGATCCCTCCCTTAGACCTAACTACTTCTATGGCTGACCTGTACTTATCCAGCAGCTCCTGTCTCCTGCCCTTCCCAATGTCATTACCCCCAGCACTAAGACAGATAATGGGCTTGTTCCCATTACCTGCCATAATATTATCCAACCTGCTGACTATGTCACCAACACCAGCTCCAGGAAGGCACACTCTCTGTCTGACCTTTCTGTCTCTGTTACAAAATGCACGGTCCATATATCTTACCTGAGAATCTCCTACTATTAAAATATTCTTACCTTGATTAGCAGGGGAATCAGTGGTACCTTCAACCTCACTAACCACTGAAGTACACTCGTCTTGGAGAACAGAGAATCGATTTCCTACCTTCACATCTTCTCTATTAACTCTCCTTATCTTCCTTCTTCCTGAACTGTGAACCACTTGCCACTTAAAGCGGCTGCCACTATCACTGCTGGTGACCATTTCCTCCTTACCAGCTAAATCCTTCTCACACTCACTCCCAAACTCATCTATGCGAAGCTTCAGCCTCCTATTTTCCTCCTGAAGAAGTACAATCTCCTTCAACACTTGAACCTGAGATTCTAAAACACTACAACAAGCCATGGTGCTTGGTAACAGCCCACGCTAACTCCCAAGAGTTTAGGCAGGAATGACCGCAGGTGACCACTGACCTCAGCGTACTTAAATTCGTGAAAATTAAATGTAAATCATATCCTAGACGGCGCCCCCGCTCATCCATTTTCTATTATGTTTGTAACAGAAGAGTCCAACCCTGACTGACTAATTAACGTTACGAGACACTGGAGTCAGCAACATCTTTGCTTGTTGTTGTAGCTCTTCTCCACCAACACGAATTCTAGTGTTAACTTTATTATTTTGCTCATGCAAAGCCTTAGGTTCACTTCCAATTCAGTTTTCCTGGATTTTAATAACTGTTCAAATCGATTGTTCAGAGTACCTGAAACACAAGACTTCAAAGGACATGTGCGATTCAATCGTCAGGATTGCTGTTGTTGGTGAAGATAACTACAGTATAAACACCTGTAAACACTTCACAGGCCGTAGCGCCATCTAACATTACCCAATGTGTATTCTTCTCTTTTGTTTTAACAACTACAGAAAATAGGTATCGATTCACTTCCAGTTTTCCCTGGGTTTAGTGACAATCATTTCCAACAAAAACATGAAAAATAAAGTATCAAAAAGCAATAAAAATTTCATCCTAGGATGAAATCCGATGACCATAAACATGTCACAATAACTGCACGTCGAGAAATCTGTGTAATATATAAAATACCGTGTTAACTTAAAGAGGAAAGTATACTGGAGACAAGAAGGTTATTTATGGTGAGGGTAATGAGTAAGAGTGATGGGCAAAGAGGGTGCAGGGAAAGTGTCAGTGTAACTTGTCTGGACTTAATTACTTTGGCAAATGGGAAAAGTGGAGACATAACACATGGAGTTTAATGAGGAGCCAGCAGGGTGTAGAGCTGAGAAAATGTGTCTCTCATACATACACATGCACACACACACACCTATACACACACACACACACCTACACACACACACACACCTACACACACACCTACACACACACACACACACACACACACACACGAGCTAAGACTCGCCCCCTGGCAACCACAAACAGGCGAGTACGGGAGGTGGTAAATGGAGAACTTCATGCACCAACATATTAGGATACAGAGAGAAAGGAGAGAATGACTCAGAATGGCTTCCGACATAGGAAATATTACATAAGTAAAGCCCTTCGGATCTAGCGATCACATCGTCTTCAGTTTCGCATAACTTGTGGAATTAAGAGTAGAGAGTGAAGCAACACGATAAGTGAGAAGGCCAACTTCAAAAATAAATATGGGACTACACAGGCACGAGGCAATTCCTGTATAAGGTGCAGTGAGAAGGAGACCTAGAAGGAAAGACAGTTAGTGAGGCGATTAAACATGTGGCCAAAAAGTGCAGAACGAATTTCGTAACCAAGGGCAACAGAAACAATGGGAAGACCAGTGTGAGCTTATGATTGACCCAGAAATGTAGAGAAGCAAAATCCAAATTTGATACAACATTGCAAAAGTACTGAAGGCAAAGAACTTAGGAAAACAATGAGTTGAGCCGAAGAACCAGAAACGTCTTTGAGTGGATAAGGAATGAGGCCCAGCGGCAATTCGAGAATGGCACAGCATCGAAAGCAAAACAGAACTAAAGTTGTTATATAGCCACATCAAGAGCAAAATTACAGTTAGGGAACAGTTAACCAGGCTGGAGAAGGATAGTGGAGAGCTCAGAAGGACTGACCAGGAAGTTTTTGAAGAGCTCAGCACGAGACAGCAAGGCTTCCAGCAAACAGAGACGGAAGAGTGCATCTGCAAGAGTTGGACACTAAACACACAACCGAGTAGAAGAAACTGCTGTGTATGCTAAATACCTCAAAAGCTGTGAGACCAGATAATATCTCTTCATGGGTCCTGAGAGACGGAGCAGAGACACTGAGCTTGTGCCGCTAGCAACCATTTTAATCAATTCTATCGAAACACGGGAACTGCCAGAGATATAAAAGACAGCAAATGTACTTATAATTTTTAACAAACGAAACAGACAGGGAGCATTAAACTACAGAACAGTGTACTGAGATGTATAGTCTAACATTATGGAGAAGATTATCAAAAGTAGAGCGGTGGAGCATCTAGAAAGGAATGGGTTCATACTTTCCAACAAGCACAGCTTCAAGGAAGAAAAATGCTGTGTCACAAACCAACTGGAGTTCTATAGCAAGGTAAGAGAAGACAGCAGAGAGAGAGATGGGTAGACTGCATCTTCTTGGACTGCAAGAAGACTTTCATCACAGAACTACACAAGTGACTAGTAGGCAGGAATAACAGGAAAAGCACTACAGAGTATCAGGTAATTCCTGATAGGAAGGAAACAATGAGTGATGGTACGTGACGAGGTGTCAGAATGGACGCTTAAGAGTTAGACAAGTTACATGATCCAATTGAAAACAGCCTATGTATTTTGTGGTCAGTGACAACGCATAACAAGAAACCCCGAATATATAGACTCATGCAGGGGGGGAGAGATAGATAGATAGACAGAGAGAGAGAGAGATTCTACACAACAAGTGGGGCAGCAAAGAGCAACTACACTCTGGCTGTAACCTTTTCAAGAATATCACTTTATCTGAGCTCATTTAGTCCCAGGATGATTCGAGTTTAGAACATGTTCGTACAGCACAGTGGCATCGATGAAATAAAGAGAGTAAACCAAATGAGATAGCTGGCTCAAAGATGACTCCACCTTCGTCCTATGCTCTACCTGCATGTCTCGTAACAAGAAAAATGGTTTTGAATTAGCGGAGGTAAACAACAGCTTATATATTGTAAATAAAGGTAGGAACTCAAAACCCTGTAAAACCGTTGCGTAAATAAGAGAGAGAGAGTGATTGTGAGTTGGTGAGGCACTGAGGGAATATTTCCTTGCGTCAGTCTCTCGCTGCTGCTCAGATATAGATCATCTTGGGCACTGTTCCCACAGCAATGTAAATTGTAGTGTCAGTTACTTGTCACCTTGCAATGTCATTTATAACTAGCCTGAATGCATTGTAGACCTTGCATATGCCTATATTACAGCATATATTGCTTCTACTAGTTTTGATTAATATGCAGTAATATTACAAACATACACCCACATACACAAACCCAAACACAAACCCACATACAAACACCCACGTATACACACACACACAAACACGGTGATGACGGTGAGAGAGGCGAAAGGTTTACATCTGAGCATTCAATTTCCTGCAAAAACCAAAACTGTATTGTAAAAATACATAAAAATCAAGAGTCAACGAGGGCACGAAATACGGCCAAGAGAGAGAGAGAGAGAGATAGAGAGAGAGAGAGAGAACGAGCAAATGGCTCTTTATGCAACAGAAGTATAAGCAAACTGCTTAAGTAAAGCTTCATTGGTATCATTTTGATTCTGTCGGTTAAATTTACTCACTAAACTATTCTAACCGCCACTGGAATAATAGGAATTTCTTTATCTGACGAGACAGCGAAGAAATCAACAAACTGCAAAGCGTACGAGAACGCCCATGCTATATGAGGAACAGATTGGCGAGGCAGTGCAGTCAGTAAATTTAAAACTGACTTGCGTCTGGCTACCAAGCTAACACGAAGCTCAACACACACAGACACACGAATCACTTGCTCCAATTTGCAACTAACAACGAAAAGTACAGACTTGGGGGGAAAACTCTCGTAGGATAGAGCAAATCCTCAGGTGGCAGCAACTAATCCCAGGGAATTATAGGTTTCCAATTCTGTTTCAGTTGGACAGTGCGTTGTTCGTCCAATATCTGGTGAGGCAGAAACACCAGTGAGGGAGACAACAAGAGAAGAGAGCGAGCGAGTGGCAGCAACACTGGAATAGGCATCAACAGCAGTGAGCCCAGTAAATGGAACTTAAATGCAATGGATATCTTTATTACAAACATCTTTTCGCTCACACTATATATATATATATATATATATATATATATATATATATATATATATATATATATATATATATATATATATATATATATATATATTTATATATATATATATATATATATATATATATATATATATATATATATATATATATATATATATATATACCATCTCTAGAAGTGGAAACTCAAGGTTCTTCCCGGAGCTGTTTGAATATTATCTATTTGATCTTTATTAATAGACAGAATACATTGACAGAAAATACAAACATTGGTGCAATATATCAAAGATTATGAATTTCCTCCAGCTCCTCCGAGGCAGAACCACAAGCACATTCGTGATTTCTCACATTATCAAGGAACTATAAAAACAAAACATCAACAGGAAGGCTTATAAGGGCATGACTACACCTCACAGTGGCGTCACAACACCCGACTCTGACTCACAACTGATACTCTACCCAAGCATTAACATTTTTTACTTGTCTAATGTGTCATTAAATTCTTCCCAAATTTTATTAATTATAAATGAATCCAATTTATATAAACCAAAAGAAATATTCATATTTTTAAAACTTCTTGTTATGAAACATGATTTTATATTTCTGTCGGCCATGGACTTGCTTGATACAACTTTCTCAGCCTTTTCTAAATCGATTGGATGGTGAAAATCTCTCACCTGAATAAACAGAGCATTGGAATCTTGTCCTGTTCTAATGTTATATTTATGCTGTTTTAGTCTTAGTTCAAGATTTTATTTTTATAGTCACATCCGTCAGCATTTTGGGGGGAATTTTTTTTATCAAATTTTTATTACTGTATCAAGATTTTTAAATACAACTTTGATATTAAAAGTCTTAAGAAGAGAAGGCATATCAAATAAGTTTTCATGGTAAGGGAGAACCAACATGTTTTTAGTTGAATAAAGTTAGTTGTCCCATTTTGAATTATAACAAGTATTTCTGGCATTTTAAAAGATTTATCAATTAAGTTTCTTGGGTATTTTAGATCATGAGCTGTTTCATAATTTTTTGAGATTTCTTCATCTATGAACTCTGGACTACAAATACGCAAAGCTCTCAAAAACATTGATGAGAATACCAACAGTTTACCTATCTTGATGTAAAGAATAGTACTGTATATAGGAACAG
>NW_027199348.1:0-33202 GCF_038502225.1 Cherax quadricarinatus | reverse complement strand
CTGGAGGATGAACAAAATGCAGATGTGGTGTACACAGACTTTGCAAAAGCCTTCAACAAGTGTGATCATAGTGTAATAGAACACATGATACGTGATAAATGAATAAGAAGAGTTGATAGAAGGATCTATAACTTCCTAACAAATAGAAAAAAGAGTAATACCAAAGAAAGTAAAGTCAGAAACAACTTCAGCGAAAAATCTCTGTTCCACATCCTCATATTTTACATAAATAGAGATGAAAGCCACAGCACCGTGTCCACTCTGCTTACCTAGAGGGGGTTTCCGCGGCCCGTGACTAGGCCTCAATAATACCAGAATTTGCATGATAGTGTCACCCACTGAGAACAATGTAAATCAACAAGCACACGTTAACCAAATCTTTAAATAGACCTCAGAAAACAATATTAGATTTAATGAAAACACATTCCGATATGGAACACTCGAGAAAATAAAAAAAGATTCGGCAGGTGGTGCAACATCCGCCCAATGAAAAACAGAGGCGCCACGAGACAATATAGTAAGTACCAGGGGCCTACGTCTTCAATTGCCTTCCATTGTACATAAGGGAGATTATCAATAGACCCCTGGCTGTGTTAAGAGCGAGCTTAACTGGCACTTCATTACCCGAGCAGCTGGGGTGAAGTTCGTACTTCATTTTGCGTGTGGCCATCAGTAACAGCCTGGTTGATCAGGCCCTGATCCACAACGACACCTGGTGATAGACAGGTCCAAGGGGGGGCGTTGACCCCCGAAACACCCTCCAAGCATACGCCAGGTATTCTGACGTTCCTTTCTTTAGGAACTTTCATCCAGCGCATCATATTATTTATCAGGAAGTTTTTCAGCCACTGAATAATGATAAAGTTTTGCCACTTATTAAACTCTCGCATATCACATCAACTTTTGTATTATTGTTAAATAAAGATTATTGGTGAAAAAGATTACTTAGACATTATTAATATATATATGATATCTCTTTATCTCTTGTTTATTACAGAAACAATTTTATGTTCAGCTAAAACATTTAAACAATTTTAAATGTGATAAATTTAATTACCCATTAAATTCAGTTTTATTTTCCAACTTTCATTGAATATGAGAACAGAAAGTAATTTTTTGTAATTATTCTGTTATGTTGTGTTATGTGGTTGTAAATAATGTTGTGTTATGTTGCTGTAAATTATGTTGTGTTATGTTGCTGTAAAATATGTTGTGTTACGTGGCTGTAAATTATGTTGTGTTACGTGGCTGTAAATTATGTTGTGTTACGTGGCTGTAAATTATGTTGTGTTACGTGGCTGTAAATTATGTTGTGTTACGTGGCTGTAAATTATGTTGTGTTACGTGACTGTAAATTATGTTGTGTTACGTGGCTGTAAATTATGTTGTGTTACGTGGCTGTAAATTATGTTGTGTTACGTGGCTGTAAATTATGTTGTGTTACATGGCTGTAAATTATGTTGTGTTACGTGGCTGTAAATTATGTTGTGTTACGTGGCTGTAAATTATGTTGTGTTACGTGGCTGTAAATTATGTTGTGTTACGTGGCTGTAAATTATGTTGTGTTACGTGGCTGTAAATTATGTTGTGTTACGTGGCTGTAAATAATGATTGCTGATGTTATGAATGAAGAAGTTGGATGTCTTGGCCCTAAGCGAAACAAAGCTGAAAGGGGTGGGCGAGTTTCAGTGGGGAGAAATAAATGGGATTAAGTCAGGAGTATCTGAGAGAGTTAGAGCTAAGGAAGAGTGGAGCAATAATGTTGAAGGACCAGTTATGGAAGGAGAAGAGGGAATATAAATGTGTAACTTCAAGGATTATGTGGATTAAAATAAGGGTCGGATGTGAAAAGTGGGTCATAATAAGCGTGTATGCACCTGGTGAAGAGAGGAGTGTAAATGAGAGAGAGAGATTTTGGGAGATGTTAAGCGAATGCATGGGAACCTTTGAACCAAGTGAGAGAGTAATTGTGGTAGGGGACCTAAATGCTAAAGTAGGAGAAACATTTAGAGAGGGTGTGGTAGGTAAGTTAATAACAAAACACACAGTTGACAATTTCCTTCATCTCGGACATCTAATTATACAACCTGTCGGTATTTTATACCATTTTAATGTTCAATCTGTCAGACACTGCAACACAAGGGTATCTTGGTACAGACCTGCAATCAACTTCGACAACTTCCACTAGTGAGAGCGGCTGGATTTGAGAGGGACCTGACCTTTCAACATCTGAGTTCTTACCTCTCCTAGTGGCCTACGTCTCACCTCTTGGCGCTATAAAAGCTCCATTCTGTCACTTCATCTCCATATTGTTTCATACTATGGAACAATGCTCTTCTCCAGACTGAGGGACTGACCACCTCAAAACTTTAAGGGTGATGGACTGATTACATCGTCTTCAAGTATCTTCTGCTTCTATCAACTTTTCTGTACTTGACTGAAGAAGCCTACTGTGTAGGCGAAACGTTTCATAATAAAGATACCTAACTGTTGCATATGTGTCTTACCTAACAACCTGTCGGTATTTTATACCATTTTAATGTTCAATCTGTCAGACACTGCAACACAAGGGTATCTTGGTACAGACCTGCAATCAACTTCGACAACTTCCACTAGTGAGAGCGGCTGGATTTGAGAGGGACCTGACCTTTCAACATCTGAGTTCTTACCTCTCCTAGTGGCCTACGTCTCACCTCTTGGCGCTATAAAAGCTCCATTCTGTCACTTCATCTCCATATTGTTTCATACTATGGAACAATGCTCTTCTCCAGACTGAGGGACTGACCACCTCAAAACTTTAAGGGTGATGGACTGATTAAGGAAGGTTCAACAAATAAACCCTTGACCTTGCAGGAATCACTGTCAACTAGGACGCTATCACCATCTGGAACACTAAGAACAACAACAGACACTCTAGTGAGAGCACTAGCTGCAACAGAGACGTCTTTCTGCAGTCAGCTTGTGACATCAACAAGGGATGGCATTACTAGTTTCAAGTAATCGTTTTCCAACAAAGCGTCCCCTGTGGAGAAACTACTACTTGGACTAGCAGACATTGCAGGGATAGGCTGAGCACTCAAAGCAGTCTGAGCATCCTCGGACACTTGAGGCAATACACTATCTTGCATATCTGAAGGTGTAGGTGGAACACAGATGGGAGTGACAGAGTTACTAGTGCCTGGCCGCTTGGGTACGCTACTGAAAAATGCATTGGCTTGTAAGGACTTAATCCAAACGTCGTACTCTGCGGCAGTATGGCAGATCTCTGATCCAAGCTGGTAACCCCAAAATGGAATGATCAAGTCGTCAATTTGAGCATGCCATCAGTAAGAGTCGAGCACAATGCTTAAGTCTCGCATGGAAGCAAATCCCAGTAGAAGGTCACCAGGGAAAGTAATCTGGTCGACAACAAGAAAAGCAACAGTGAAGTCTCTACCTTGGATTGAAAAGGTAAGTGAAGTCTGACCTCGGACACGCAGAAGGGAACCAGCTACTCCACTAAGGGAGGTTACAGTAGTTGGTTCAACGAGGAGGACACGTCATAACTGCTTCTCTTTTAACAAACTAGTCCTAATGATATTAACTTGCACACCAGAGTCCATGAACACATGAACGGGCGCATTATGAATAGAAGCTTGTACTATAGGACCTATCGTTTCGTTTGGAGTTATGTACAAACAGAAGGGTGGGTTGTCATCGGAGAAGGCATGTTCCACTTCATCCCCAAATTCCTCTACGTCAGAGACGTGTGAAGCAACATCAACAGTGAGGTTGTCATTCTCAAGACTGGCTAATGCTTCATAGGAATTTTGAACTGGGATGGTGTACTCATTATCACCTCCTGTCATGACTGGACGAGTAGACTGGGGTGCTCGGATTCCTCCGAATTGGAAGAATGAGGCTGGTTCTGGTTATTCTGAGAACCCGGATCTCTATTTCCTCTCCTGGCTCTGCAGCTGGAACGGCCACAGAAAGATCTAGAATACTGGAGGTTATAGAGAGCATTACACTCGGATGTGTCATGACCATGAATTCTATGATAAGTACAGTAGGGAAGATCTGACTGGTACTCATCATCAGTACGACACCTCTTAGGGTGACTATCAGGACAATTAATTGCAATATGGCCATGGAAACCACAATTGTAGCATGTTCTTCGACTATGGGTACTGTACATGCTACAAGTGCTACGGGAATGATAACTCTTAACACTAGCTTTGGACGATGATCACGAGTGATTTAGATTGGGAGTTTTGATAGTAACACAAACAAGAGGAGGTACAGGAGTAGACAAAGTGGATGACATAGACTTTCGATAAGGGAAGGTTCCCTCGGGACACAAATTTCGCACATGGATGAGAGCTGCAAGTGGTCCCATTGTAGCATTTAGAGGACTAGAATTATACACATACATTGATGTTGGTGGCATTAGCTGTTTGATAACTCTGAATGCTGCTAATTTAGCAAACCCCTCAAGAGCTGGTTTATCATTATCTTTAAGGTACTTGGAACTTTGACCTGCTTTAACGAATGAGGACATTAGGTTATTTAGATGAAGAGCAAACTCATCTAATGATTCTTCTGGTCTCGAAGCTGTACACACTAATTCATTAGGAATGACAAAAGGATCGGTTTCTCGCACTGGTTCAAGATAGTTACGGATTAACTGCTCATAATCTTGCCACTTGGTTATATCCTGAAAGTCCTTCATACGAATCAAGTTGAACACATGTGAGGCAGCTGGAGAACGAGCTAAACTCTCCTTTCCGATACTAATTAAACAACTCTCTGATGGAGGACCATCTACTGAGGCATTAGTTCTAGCACGAACAGCAGTAAACCATCCTTCTAGGTTGTCTGGGTTACCATTGAACAACGGCATAGCATCATAAGGATCATGACTAAAATTGCGCAGGCTCGAAGTCTGAGTATGTCTATAGTTTGATAAGGAATTACTCGAATTTTGGACTGATGCATTAATGGTTGTACTGGCAGAATGTGCTGAGGCATCGTTTGAGAAGACTTGAGACATGTTTGCAAAATGTAAAACAAGAATTTAGAGAAATAAAAGAAAATGTAACTGAGGAACACACAACACAGTGAACTTAAATGGGAAGAAAATGCTTAACTATTCTGCATAAGTAAATAAAAAGTTGACAGGTCACACAGTAAGCAAGGAAACTCACACTCACAAAAGAAAATACTCAACTGAATAAACAACACTTTGAAAATCAAGAGAACTTGTACTTTACTCAAATCTAATTTGCTCAACTTTACTTTAAATTGAGTTAATGGCACAGTGAGTTGTCTTTACTCTCAATGCAATAGAGGAATTCAACAATAAAATGATGAAATCAATCAAAAATGTTAAAATGGACTCAATAAAGCTTGTTCAAAATTAAAACAAACTGGGAAAGTAATTCACTAAAATAAAATGGCACACAAAGAATAAAATATTATGCACAGAAAAAAAGCATATGAAACTGCACTGAAATAAACTGTAGCAATATAGCAAATAACAATTGCTAATCAAAAGTACTGCACAACACTACATAAAATTTCTGAAAGAAAAATTTTAATGGCAACACAATGTTTGCACAAGAATTATTGTAAAATGAATCAATGTAGCAATGATAAAAAAATTTCACACATAAGAAAATACAGTTTAAAAGAAAAAAAAATATATCATCAAGGAATGAACTGAGTGAACACTTTAGCTCTTAATTGCAGCTTAAGCAACACTTACTGAACAAACAAAGAATGAATTACTTTAAAAGAAGAACTTAAAAATTGCACTAAGAGTGAATTTGTTCAATGAAACATGAAAATAATAGATGCAAAAACACAGAACAAAAGGTTTGAACACTTACAGTGATGCAGAACACAACACTTACAGTGATGCAGAACACAACACTTACAGTGATGCAGAACACAACACATCAATATAAACACAATACTAGAATTTTCTTGCTATGAAACTTGATGTATGAAAATTTGGAAAATAATTGTCTTGCTTGAACAAAGTAACGGCACTATTGTCTGTGGAAATAAGACAAATTAGACACTGGTTAAATGAAAAGAAAATGAACACAAGAATGTTCAACACACAGAGAAAAATAAAATAAAATGGCAAAAATACACAAATGCTGTGAGAAAAATATAACAGACAACACTGAGTTGTGATACAGAATACAAGGTGATAAATTACTGAATTACTTCACTGCAATACTGTGAACACAAGGTAATTGTAATGTGTAACACAAATTCTATACTGCTTATATGTTGCACACAACAAGGAAAAACACTAAGGTACTTACTTCAAGTATAAAAAAAAAAGAAGCACAACACAACAGACATGAAATTATGCACTAAAATTAACACTGGATTAATAAGAGAAAAAAATATTGCAAACAGTACATAGTAAACACTGAGTCCAATTAAGAGTTACTGAATGTCACTAAGAAATCACTGGGAACACAAAAAAGGAAATGTCTCAACACTCGCAAATGTCTCTATGAAAAAAATATTATCACTATAGCGACGTGATGAATGAGGATGGTGGTGGAGGATGGTGGTGGAGGATGGTGGTGGAGGATGGTGGTGGAGGATGGTGGTGGAGGATGGTGGTGGAGGATGGTGGTGGAGGATGGTGGTGGAGGATGGTTATGTCATCTCGTGGCTGGTTGACTGCGTTCCCTGCTACTCTCCACGTGATCTTAGAATTTTGCACTTAAATCGACGATGGACCCACACAGGAGGCTTTTAACAATGGCACTACTGACAAAAAACATGCTCTGGCTCTTGACCTCCTATGTGGTCCTTAAAATATGGTGCTAGAACCCACAATAAGGGTACAAAACAGTGGTAGTGGTTGGGTGAGGCAGCTGAGGCAGGGCGGTGGTGACACTGCGTGGTGACTGGACCTAGGGGATGAACGGCGTAAGCCTCACTGGGGACACCCTCACTAGGCACGAAAACATTCTATGCTGGGCTGGCTTAAAAACAAACCCACAAAATACCACAACACCACAGGGATGATAAAACACTCAGAATGGCTAGAACTTGAAGCACAAAGCGATGAAGAAGACTGTACCCATGTGGCTTGCTTGAGTACTGGGTTAAGACACCTGGGTTAGTTGCTGGCTGGCTTAGCTTAACCCATCACACAAAATGGTTTGATAACTTCTAACGATGAGCACAGCAGGGGTGGATAGCTGGCTTGGCAGGCAAAGGCTGGATGGTGTAAGGCTAGGCTGGACTGGGCTTGGTCTGACTCCCCCACCACAGACTGTCATGCTGGTTTGGCCTTTTTCTCAATATAATAGGTTATACTATAGACACACACACACACACAATTTAAACAAGTAGTTTATAAAGTTGTATTTCTTTTTGTAACAGTAAAATAAGATATAGTAGAATTGTGGTAACAAGAGAACTGTGCTTGGCAACAGTCTTTTGTTTTGGTGGGAGGAGTTTAGCTAGACTCCTCCCTCTCCCCTTCTTTCTCTCTCTCTCTCTCTTCTCCTGTTGACATGGAGGTGGCAGGATCTCTGGGTCCTTCTTTCTATCTTTTGGGGCATTATGTGTGCTCCAGGGTGTGTTGTGGCCACCATATCCAGGGTGACTAAAGTGTGTCAAAACACTGGTTAGCCCAGAGTTAGTCAAGAAGAGAGGACAAAATTGTTGAGATACACCATGTGGAGAACAGCTATGGAGTGTGTAGATCTTTGTTTTGAAAATGTGAGGCTGTAATTGTATATTCTGTACATATCTATTGAGAATACAGTTATATTTTTATAGTAGTAGTTTACATAACCTGTGAAGAGGGTTGGTGAAAGGATATCAGAGACACTCAGGATGATCAGCCATAATGTAAGTATTACCCCTAGACAGATAAGGCCATTAAGTAAAAAGCTACCCCACACTAGAACATGTAGTGAGAACCTTACTATCAATATAATAAGACAAACCAACGTAACAGTGACTGTGGGAGGAAGGGTTATAGAGGAGACTGTGGGAGGAAGGGTTACGAAGGAGACTGTGGGAGGAAGAGTTACAGAGGTGACTGTGGGAGGAAGGGTTTCTGAGGTGACTGTGGGAGGAAGGGTTAGAGAGGAGACTGTGGGAGGATCGGTTACAAAGGTGACTGTGGGAGGAATGATTACAGAACCAGAACTCCTAAATCCTTTCCGCAATCTGTAACATTAAAATCTACATTATTTAGTTTATATGTAACATGATTATTTTCCTGTCCAACATTTAGAACTTTGCATTTGCCTATATTAAACTGCATCTGCCACTTCTCCGACCACTGCATCAGTCTATTAAAATCATCCTGGAGTGCTCTAATGTCCTCTTTAGAATGAATTGGACGGCCTATTTTGGTGTCATCAGCGAACTTGCTTATGTCGCTATTTATTCCATCATTTATGTCGTTTATGTAAATTGTGAACAAGGGGTCCAACACTGACTCCTGTGGAACACCGCTTGTGACGTGCCCCCACTCTGAAAGATAATAGTTTTACAGCAAGAATTAAGGGAGATATGCTTGCCGGTATGTTGTTAATATTGGTAAAAATTGAAAGAGTATGACCCTGCTCTTCATTTTCTACCGTTACAATGTATGAGCCGATCTTAACGACATGGAAGGAAATGTTTTGCCTAAACGGCGAAAGAGTGATTAGCTGATGCTGCAGTTGGAAAGATTGTCGGTAGGAGTAGCTGGTTGGAACGTAAAGAATTTAGTCCATGAAGGACTTTGAAACAGTTTGTAGGGGAAAAAAATATCTAGCTGGTCGTTTCTTAGAAATATGGGAGGAAAGTGAGGTAGAGTAAATTATGATAGGTCGAGGTTGTTTAGACATGGAACCAGAGGTGGGCTGTCCTGATTGTGCATACGATCCGAAAATCGATAAACATGGGGGAGAGGGGGCGGGGGAAAAGAAGCCGTAATCGTAGTCAGAGATGTGCGGATATGACGTGTCAAAAGAGTTAGGAACCACCGTATCAAAGGTATAGAGTTGGAATACAAGCCCAAAGAATGGTCTAGTGGTGAGCCAGGGTTAGTAGGAGATGCCACAGAAGGAAGGGATTCAGGACGAAGAAGTTCATGAACATGGGTCTCCATGATAAGTTACTTTTTTTTGTAAAATGGGGGGGGGGAGTAACGTGGAGAGGTGGTTCCAAGGTGAAATTAAACTGACCATATATCCCCATCCGCATCCAAGAGGACCCTCACTGCGTTCGGTAGTTCAGATGGGGCATGGAACCCGTGCCCTGCCCTGTCCTACCCTGCCCTACCCTTCACGCTGGTAAATCAATGCTCGAAGATAACAACCTCACATCCAACGAGCCACCTTTTTTGGCAAAAGAAAGAGTGGTTAGAAATCAGCATTCGTCCATTCGACCACCACCTCCCGGAACCGACAGGCAGTCTCTAGAGGTACACCACTTATCCAAAGGATGCTGAAAGCCTACCTCAATCAATCAATTAATCAATCAATCAATCAGTCAATCAATCAATCAATCAATCAAATCAAAAGTTTATTCTCTGTAAAGATTACAGTGTTGGGTTTAAATATTAGAAAATACTAATTACAGAGAGCGCCACTATCATGCCTAGCATTACTAGGCATTTAGGGCAGACTAATAATAATTCAAACTCTATATTGATACAAGTTATGGAGCATATTGATGTTAAAACTAGGTAACTGTATTACAGTTTGTAACTTTAGCAATGAGAATGGTTTTGAACGTTGCATGATACATTATTTCTACTAAAGCTCCTTTATTGGAGTATCTAAGGCAAACTTATAACTAGTTTAAGATTTATTTTATGTTTACAGTCATTTGGGTGAGTGTAAGTGTAAATTGGGAGGAATCACAGATATCGGGAGTAGGTCTAGTTTGTTTTTTATGTGTGTATGATAAAAGAGAATAGGCGGTGTTCATGTAGTTTGCTGACAGTGGGGTGTGTTAGGGAGATAAGATTTTTTTTTTATGGTAGTTTTGAAAGTGATGAATGTGTCTGCAGTTCTAGAGTTTTCAGGTAGGGTGTTCCAGATTTTAGGCCCTTTAAATTAATGTACATTGAGTGTTTGTCTAGGTTTAGCCGGACACAGGAAATGTCAGAGATTTTTGTGCCTGGTGTTGTGCCTGTGGGTCCTGTCACAACTATCAAGAAAGTGTTTTAGTTCAGGGTTAATATTGGAATCTATGGCTCTGTAAATGTAGGTTGCACAGTAGTAAGTGTGGATGTTCTGTACAGTGAGTAAGTTTAGATCTTTGAAGGAGGGGGGTGTTGTCTGGGATTGGATTGCGTGATTATTCTTACTGCTGCTTTTTTTTGGGGTAATTAATGGCTTTAGGTGTGTTACTGCTGTTGATCCTCAGGCACAAATAGCATAGGTGAGGTAAGGATAGATGAGTGAATAGTGTAGTGTGAGAAGGGCTGATTGTGGCATGTAGTAGTGTATCTTGGAGAGGATCCCAACCGTTCTGGATACTGTTTTGTTATGTGTTGAATACAGGTGCTGAAATTCAGGTTGCTGTTGAGGTGTAGGCCCTGGAATTTGCCCTCATTTTGTTTGGCAATAAGAGTGTTGTTGATCTTAATGCTAAGTTGTGCAACACCTGTTCTGTTACCAAACATAATATAGAAAGTTTTGCCAGTGTTAAGCTTAAGTTTACTGGCTGTCATCCAAATAGATATTTTTAGTAGTTCCTCGTTAACAATAGTGTTGAGTGTGGCAAGATTTGCGTGGGAGATGACAAAAGTCGTGACATCAGCAAAGAGAACTGGTTTCAGGTGCTGTGATACATTGGGAAGGTCATTGATGCATAAGAGGAAGAGCAGGGGACCAAGGACACTTCCCTATGGCACTCCAGTATCAAGTGGTCGTGTTGACGAGGTTGTGTCTTTAATGGTGACGAACTGATACCTATTAGTAAGGTAGGATTTGAAATATGCAAGTGCATGGCCTCTTATACCATAATGGTCAAGTTTGTGGAGTAGAATGCACTTAGGTCAATAAAAAGTCCTAATGTGTATTCATTATTTTCCAGTGCTGTGTAAAGCCTTGTATGACCCAGTAGACCTTCTGCAGTGTTCCTCCATTCTTATGTTTTTATGTAAAGCAGATCTAGCATTATTAAATTGGTAGGAGTTGCGCATGCTTTGTGCTGTTAGCAACAAATATAATCTCTTGTGCTCGAGATTCTCTAAGATTTTGGACAGCAACGGCAAGTTTAATATTAGCCTGTAGTTATTTACATCTGTGGGGTCGCCACCTTTGTATATTGGTGTAACCCTTGTTATCTTGAGTGTTGATGGGAAAGTTCTAGTTTCTAGTGACTTTAAGTAATGAAATAGCAGGCGAAAGGACATGGGCCACTCGCTTGTACAATAATGGTGGACTTGAGACAGATTCCCTGATTTATTTTTAAGTGACTCCAGATGGTGGATTGACACATTCTTAGATGATTTAGACTGAACGGCAAGCAACACCACCACCAAGGGCATCAACGGAATGGGACGGACACGGACACCCTTCCCCCAAACCTGGAGCAAGAATTTCGGAGGGGAATACCCCAAAGGCCAAAAGCAGGAAAGGAAAGAATGGGAAGAAATGGGAAAAGTAGGAGGAAAGGGAAAGGAGGGATGGGAAGGATGAGGCAGGGAAAAGAGGAGTGAGGAATAGATAGGTTCAGTAAGAGGAAGAAAAAAAGAAGGTCCATTTTTTCAGACAGCCTCTCCATTACGGCAAGAATGTCGCCCTTGAAGAGGATATGAACGTCAAATGTGTTTTCAAGGATTATTTTAGTGATCAAGGGTTATGATATTAGTAATAAGTTTGTTGAACTTTAGGTATTTGAAACACATTACAAATAATTCTCATATAAGATATTTTTTCTTTCTAATTTATACTTCATTATTCTCAGCATTCCTTAAATCAGCTGGAGAGTGAGTATGTTCCCACTCTGTCATCTTGTTAAACATCCCCACAGAAGATGTGTTAGTTATTCTTACTCTGCAGTGAGGGATGCAACTCTGACTAGCAAATAGTCTTGCTGCTACCCTGGTTACCAGGCTACCATATCCCAGTTTCCTGTAGGACATCTCTGTTCCCAACATGCCCAAAGTCCCGAAAATGGTGGGAGAAATCCAGGATACAGGTATTTCATCGTCTGCAGCGAAGGGCAAGTTTTGAACGTCAAGAAGAAAGTTCTCAGTTACACTTGGATCAAGGTACACCCCAACAGCAGGTACATTCTGTGTTAGCCTGTACGTGGGCTCCAGTGGTGCGTTCTTCAAGAAGGTTCTGTTCATCAACATGTGTTGCAGTCCCGCCATTCCCAGGCGACACACACGGAAACCTGGCCCACATCTACAGAAATTTGGGAGAAGATTAGTGGTTCATTAAACACAGAGCAAAACAAAGTTGCAAAGCAATAAAAAAAAATTATGTGGACACCATAAACATAACTCTGTTTCTATAATAACGAAAAGGTACTAACAAATAAGTAGTAACAAATGGAGGATATTGAAAAAGAGGTGACATTTTAAGGCACTGATAGGTGGTCAATGGTCATAAAGGTCCTGTAGTTGAATGCTTACTTGGGGAATTTGAGTGGAGTGTTTTATATTGATTTGTTCAACTGGCTCTTAAAAGTTGTCACATTAGAAGAAAAATCAAAAATTCTAAAAGAGAAAGTTACAGTTCACATGAAGAAGAAAATAAAACTGAAATTTCTTTTGGGTAAATGTAATAATAAGTGAAAAGTGGTTAGTAGTAATGAAGGGAAGTATTTTAGTAGTAATGAAGAGGACATGGAAATACTTAATAAATGAGAGACATGAGCAACATCCGGGTATCGTTATCAATGAGATATTTTGCCTGCACAACAGGTTTTTTCAATCTAATACATGAGAGACTTGAAATATAGAGTGAAAGATGTAATTGTGAGGTTTTCAGTCCCTGAGCCTTGAGAGGTGTTGAGTGTCTTAGTCTTGATACAGGGACATAAGACAAGTGACTCACCAAGTTTTGACTGTCTTAGTCTTGATACAGGGACATAAGACAAGTGACTCACCAAGTTTTGACTGTCTTAGTCTTGATACAGGGACATAAGACTAGTGACTCACCAAGTTTAGACTGTCTTAGTCTTGATACAGGGACATAAGACTAGTGACTCACCAAGTTTAGACTGTCTTAGTCTTGATACAGGGACATAAGACAAGTGACTCACCAAGTTTAGACTGTCTTAGTCTTGATACAGGGACATAAGACAAGTGACTCACCAAGTTTTGACTGTCTTAGTCTTGATACAGGGACATAAGACAAGTGACTCACCAAGTTTTGACTGTCTTAGTCTTGATACAGGGACATAAGACTAGTGACTCACCAAGTTTAGACTGTCTTAGTCTTGATACAGGGACATAAGACAAGTGACTCACCAAGTTTTGACTGTCTTAGTCTTGATACAGGGACATAAGACAAGTGACTCACCAAGTTTTGACTGTCTTAGTCTTGATACAGGGACATAAGACAAGTGACTCACCAAGTTTTGACTGTCTTAGTCTTGATACAGGGACATAAGACTAGTGACTCACCAAGTTTTGACTGTCTTAGTCTTGATACAGGGACATAAGACAAGTGACTCACCAAGTTTTGACTGTCTTAGTCTTGATACAGGGACATAAGACAAGTGACTCACCAAGTTTTGACTGTCTTAGTCTTGATACAGGGACATAAGACTAGTGACTCACCAAGTTTTGACTGTCTTAGTCTTGATACAGGGACATAAGACAAGTGACTCACCAAGTTTTGACTGTCTTAGTCTTGATACAGGGACATAAGACAAGTGACTCACCAAGTTTTGACTGTCTTAGTCTTGATACAGGGACATAAGACAAGTGACTCACCAAGTTTTGAGTGTCTTAGTCTTGATACAGGGACATAAGACTAGTGACTCACCAAGTTTTGACTGTCTTAGTCTTGATACAGGGACATAAGACTAGTGACTCACCAAGTTTTGACTGTCTTAGTCTTGATACAGGGACATAAGACAAGTGACTCACCAAGTTTTGACTGTCTTAGTCTTGATACAGGGACATAAGACAAGTGACTCACCAAGTTTTGACTGTCTTAGTCTTGATACAGGGACATAAGACAAGTGACTCACCAAGTTTTGAGTGTCTTAGTCTTGATACAGGGACATAAGACTAGTGACTCACCAAGTTTTGACTGTCTTAGTCTTGATACAGGGACATAAGACTAGTGACTCACCAAGTTTTGACTGTCTTAGTCTTGATACAGGGACATAAGACTAGTGACTCACCAAGTTTTGACTGTCTTAGTCTTGATACAGGGACATAAGACTAGTGACTCACCAAGTTTTGACTGTCTTAGTCTTGATACAGGGACATAAGACAAGTGACTCACCAAGTTTTGACTGTCTTAGTCTTGATACAGGGACATAAGACTAGTGACTCACCAAGTTTAGCCAGAGAAGAGATGCAGTAGCTAAATATATCAGTATAATTGTGCAGGAGACATTAATGGAGGATTATTATTATTATTATTATAAACAAAAAGAAGCGCTAATCCTGAAAGGGTTATACAGAGCAGTTTTGTACTGGAGACAGTGGAAAGAACGGAAATTTTAAGGCATTCTGTCCCTTAGCCTTCAGAAGTGTTCAGTCCCTTAACCCTAATCAATTTAAAGCAGAGGGATGAGGACGGAGATTTATAACAAAGCCAGATAAAATTTGCAGTAGTAGAAGATATCATCATAGATGGGCTAGAACCACTAGAGAAAGTAAGTCATGCCCATATGTTAGTCCATAGGTTCGCAACAGAGCTAGAGTAAATATCTTCTGTACCAAGATTCCCTTGTGCTGCTATATATATATATATATATATATTTTTTTTTTTTTATTATCACACCGGCCGATTCCCACCAAGGCAGGGTGGCCCGAAAAAGAAAAACTTTCACCATCATTCACTCCATCACTGTCTTGCCAGAAGGGTGCTTTACACTACAGTTTTTAAACTGCAACATTAACACCCCTCCTTCAGAGTGCAGGCACTGTACTTCCCATCTCCAGGACTCAAGTCCGGCCTGCCGGTTTCCCTGAATCCCTTCATAAATGTTACTTTGCTCACACTCCAACAGCACGTCAAGTATTAAAAACCATTTGTCTCCATTCACTCCTATCAAACACGCTCACGCATGCCTGCTGGAAGTCCAAGCCCCTCGCACACAAAACCTCCTTTACCCCCTCCCTCCAACCCTTCCTAGGCCGACCCCTACCCCGCCTTCCTTCCACTACAGACTGATACACTCTTGAAGTCATTCTGTTTCGCTCCATTCTCTCTACATGTCCGAACCACCTCAACAACCCTTCCTCAGCCCTCTGGACAACAGTTTTGGTAATCCCGCACCTCCTCCTAACTTCCAAACTACGAATTCTCTGCATTATATTCACACCACACATTGCCCTCAGACATGACATCTCCACTGCCTCCAGCCTTCTCCTCGCTGCAACATTCATCACCCACGCTTCACACCCATATAAGAGCGTTGGTAAAACTATACTCTCATACATTCCCCTCTTTGCCTCCAAGGACAAAGTTCTTTGTCTCCACAGACTCCTAAGTGCACCACTCACTCTTTTTCCCTCATCAATTCTATGATTCACCTCATCTTTCATAGACCCATCCGCTGACACGTCCACTCCCAAATATCTGAATACGTTCACCTCCTCCATACTCTCTCCCTCCAATCTGATATTCAATCTTTCATCACCTAATCTTTTTGTTATCCTCATAACCTTACTCTTTCCTGTATTCACCTTTAATTTTCTTCTTTTGCACACCCTACCAAATTCATCCACCAATCTCTGCAACTTCTCTTCAGAATCTCCCAAGAGCACAGTGTCATCAGCAAAGAGCAGCTGTGACAACTCCCACTTTGTGTGTGATTCTTTATCTTTTAACTCCACGCCTCTTGCCAAGACCCTCGCATTTACTTCTCTTACAACCCCATCTATAAATATATTAAACAACCACGGTGACATCACACATCCTTGTCTAAGGCCTACTTTTACTGGGAAAAAATTTCCCTCTTTCCTACATACTCTAACTTGAGCCTCACTATCCTCGTAAAAACTCTTCACTGCTTTCAGTAACCTACCTCCTACACCATACACTTGCAACATCTGCCACATTGCCCCCCTATCCACCCTGTCATACGCCTTTTCCAAATCCATAAATGCCACAAAGACCTCTTTAGCCTTATCTAAATACTGTTCACTTATATGTTTCACTGTAAACACCTGGTCCACACACCCCCTACCTTTCCTAAAGCCTCCTTGTTCATCTGCTATCCTATTCTCCGTCTTACTCTTAATTCTTTCAATTATAACTCTACCATACACTTTACCAGGTACACTCAACAGACTTATCCCCCTATAATTTTTGCACTCTCTTTTATCCCCTTTGCCTTTATACAAAGGAACTATGCATGCTCTCTGCCAATCCCTAGGTACCTTACCCTCTTCCATACATTTATTAAATAATTGCACCAACCACTCCAAAACTATATCCCCACCTGCTTTTAACATTTCTATCTTTATCCCATCAATCCCGGCTGCCTTACCCCCTTTCATTTTACCTACTGCCTCACGAACTTCCCCCACACTCACAACTGGCTCTTCCTCACTCCTACAAGATGTTATTCCTCCTTGCCCTATACACGAAATCACAGCTTCCCTATCTTCATCAACATTTAACAATTCCTCAAAATATTCCTTCCATCTTCCCAATACCTCTAACTCTCCATTTAATAACTCTCCTCTCCTATTTTTAACTGACAAATCCATTTGTTCTCTAGGCTTTCTTAACTTGTTAATCTCACTCCAAAACTTTTTCTTATTTTCAACAAAATTTGTTGATAACATCTCACCCACTCTCTCATTTGCTCTCTTTTTACATTGCTTCACCACTCTCTTAACTTCTCTCTTTTTCTCCATATACTCTTCCCTCCTTGCATCACTTCTACTTTGTAAAAACTTCTCATATGCTAACTTTTTCTCCCTTACTACTCTCTTTACATCATCATTCCACCAATCGCTCCTCTTCCCTCCTGCACCCACTTTCCTGTAACCACAAACTTCTGCTGAACACTCTAACACTACATTTTTAAACCTACCCCATACCTCTTCGACCCCATTGCCTATGCTCTCATTAGCCCATCTATCCTCCAATAGCTGTTTATATCTTACCCTAACTGCCTCCTCTTTTAGTTTATAAACCTTCACCTCTCTCTTCCCTGATGCTTCTATTCTCCTTGTATCCCATCTACCTTTTACTCTCAGTGTAGCTACAACTAGAAAGTGATCTGATATATCTGTGGCCCCTCTATAAACATGTACATCCTGAAGTCTACTCAACAGTCTTTTATCTACCAATACATAATCCAACAAACTACTGTCATTTCGCCCTACATCATATCGTGTATACTTATTTATCCTCTTTTTCTTAAAATATGTATTACCTATAACTAAACCCCTTTCTATACAAAGTTCAATCAAAGGGCTCCCATTATCATTTACACCTGGCACCCCAAACTTACCTACCACACCCTCTCTAAAAGTTTCTCCTACTTTAGCATTCAAGTCCCCTACCACAATTACTCTCTCACTTGGTTCAAAGGCTCCTATACATTCACTTAACATCTCCCAAAATCTCTCTCTCTCCTCTGCATTCCTCTCTTCTCCAGGTGCATACACGCTTATTATGACCCACTTCTCGCATCCAACCTTTACTTTAATCCACATAATTCTTGAATTTACACATTCATATTCTCTTTTCTCCTTCCATAACTGATCATTTAACATTACTGCTACCCCTTCCTTTGCTCTAACTCTCTCAGATACTCCAGATTTAATCCCATTTATTTCCCCCCACTGAAACTCTCCTACCCCCTTCAGCTTTGTTTCGCTTAGGGCCAGGACATCCAACTTCTTTTCATTCATAACATCAGCAATCATCTGTTTCTTGTCATCCGCACTACATCCACGCACATTTAAGCAACCCAGTTTTATAAAGTTTTTCTTCTTCTCTTTTTTAGTAATTGTATACAGGAGAAGGGGTTACTAGCCCATTGCTCCCGGCATTTTAGTCGCCTCATACGACACGCATGGCTTACGGAGGAAAGATTCTTTTCCACTTCCCCATGGACAATAGAAGAAATAAAAAAGAACAAGAGCTATTTAGAAAAAGGAGAAAAACCTAGATGTATGTATATATATATATGCATGTGCGTGTCTGTGAAGTGTGACCAAAGTGTAAGTAGGAGTAGCAAGATATCCCTGTTATCTTAGCGTGTTTATGAGACAGAAAAAGAAACCAGCAATCCTACCATCATGCAAAACAGTTACAGGTTTTTGTTTCACAGTCATCTGGCAGGACGGTAGTACTTCCCTGGGTGGTTGCTGTCTACCAACCTACTACCTATATATATATATATATATATATATATATATATATATATATATATACATATATACATATATATATATAGGTAGTAGGTTGGTAGACAGCAACCGCCCAGGGAGGTACTACCGTGTCTCATAAACATGCAAGATTTCAGGTACGTCTTGCTACTTCTACTTACACTTAGGTCACACTACACATACATGTACAAGCATATATATACACACCCCTCTGGGTTTTCTTCTATTTTCTTTCTAGTTCTTGTTCTTGTTTATTTCCTCTTATCTCCATGGGGAAGTGGAACAGAATTCTTCCTCCGTAAGCCATGCGTGTGGTAGGAGGCGACTAAAATGGCGGGAGCAAGGGGCTGTCCTCGCATGTTACACTAACACCTTGATAACTAGCAGGGGCTGTGCTGTTGTGTCCTCGCATGTTACACTAACACCTTGATAACTAGCAGGGACTGTGCTGTTGTGTCCTCGCATGTTGCACTAACACCTTGATAACTAGCAGGGGCTGTGCTGTTGTGTCCTCGCATGTTACACTAACACCTTGATAACTAGCAGGGACTGTGCTGTTGTGTCCTCGCATGTTACACTAACACCTTGATAACTAGCAGGGACTGTGCTGTTGTGTCCTCGCATGTTACACTAACACCTTGATAACTAGCGGGGACTATGCTGTTGTGTCCTCGCATGTTACACTAACAGCTTGATAACTAGCAGGGGCTGTGCTCGTGTGTCCTCGCATGTTACACTAACACCTTGATAACTAGCAGGGGCTGTGCTGTTGTGTCCTCGCATGTTACACTAACACCTTGATAACTAGCGGGGACTATGCTGTTGTGTCCTCGCATGTTACACTAACAGCTTGATAACTAGCAGGGGCTGTGCTCGTGTGTCCTCGCATGTTACACTAACACCTTGATAACTAGCAGGGGCTGTGTTGTTCAACTCTTCACCTCCTCTTCTTCCTTCACTCAGAGACACAGTTAATGACTGCTGCTGACACACACTTCTTCCTACGTTTATAATTACATAGTTGACACCAAGATGACGGTGAAACACTTGAATAAACCACTTCATAGGTAATTGTATGCCACCTACCTGATGGGATCAGTGTCCAAGTGAGGTAATGGTATGCCACCTACCTGATGGGATCAGTGTCCAAGTTGAGGTAATGGTATGCCACCTACCTGATGGGATCAGTGTCCAAGCGAGGTAATGGTATGCCACCTACCTGATGGGATCAGTGTCCAAGTGAGGTAATGGTATGCCACCTTCCTGATGGGATCAGTGTCCAAGCGAGGTAATGGTATGCCACCTTCCTGATGGGATCAGTGTCCAAGCGAGGTAATGGTATGCCACCTACCTGATGGGATCAGTGTCCAAGCGAGGTAATGGTATGCCACCTTCCTGATGGGATCAGTGTCCAAGCGAGGTAATGGTATGCCACCTTCCTGATGGGATCAGTGTCCAAGCGAGGTAATGGTGTGCCACCTACCTGATGGGATCAGTGTCCAAGCGAGGTAATGGTATGCCACCTACCTGATGGGATCAGTGTCCAAGCGAGGTAATGGTATGCCACCTTCCTGATGGGATCAGTGTCCAAGCGAGGTAATGGTATGCCACCTTCCTGATGGGATCAGTGTCCAAGCGAGGTAATGGTATGCCACCTACCTGATGGGATCAGTGTCCAAGCGAGGTAATGGTATTCCACCTACCTGATGGGATCAGTGTCCAAGCGAGGTAATGGTATGCCACCTACCTGATGGGATCAGTGTCCAAGCGAGGTAATGGTATGCCACCTACCTGATGGGATCAGTGTCCAAGCGAGGTAATGGTATGCCACCTACCTGATGGGATCAGTGTCCAAGCGAGGTAATGGTATGCCACCTACCTGATGGGATCAGTGTCCAAGCGAGGTAATGGTATGCCACCTACCTGATGGGATCAGTGTCCAAGTGAGGTAATGGTATGCCACCTACCTGATGGGATCAGTGTCCCAGTGAGGTAATGGTATGCCACCTAACTGATGGGATCAGTGTCCAAACTGATGTAATGGTATGCCACCTACCTGATGGGATCAGTATCCAAGTTGAGGTAATGGTATGCCACCTACCTGATGGGATCAGTGTCCCAGTGAGGTAATGGTATGCCACCTAACTGATGGGATCAGTATCCCAGTGAGGTAATGTTATCCCACCTAACTGATGGGATCAGTATCCCAGTGAGGTAATGGTATGCCACCTAACTGATGGGATCAGTATCCCAGTGAGGTAATGTTATCCCACCTAACTGATGGGATCAGTATCCCAGTGAGGTAATGGTATGCCACCTAACTGATGGGATCAGTATCCCAGTGAGGTAATGTTATCCCACCTAACTGATGGGATCAGTATCCCAGTGAGGTAATGGTATGCCACCTAACTGATGGGATCAGTATCCCAGTGAGGTAATGGTATGCCACCTAACTGATGGGATCAGTATCCCAGTGAGGTAATGTTATCCCACCTAACTGATGGGATCAGTATCCCTGTGAGGTAATGGTATGCCACCTAACTGATGGGATCAGTATCCCAGTGAGGTAATGGTATGCCACCTACCTGATGGGACCAGTAACTTAGTGAGGTAATGCTATGCCACGTACCTGATGGGATCAGTATCTTAGTGAGGTAATTGTATGCCACCTACCTGATGGGATCAGTATCTTAGTGAGGTAATGGTATGCCACCTACCTGATGGGATCAGTATCTTAGTGAGGTAATGGTATGCCACCTACCTGATGGGATCAGTATCTTAGTGAGGTAATGGTATGCCACCTACCTGATGGGATCAGTATCTTAGTGAGGTAATGGTATACCACCTACCTGATGGGATCAGTATCTAAGTGAGGGTTGTAGATGAAGTTGTGATATTTGATGGTGTTAAGGTAAGTTCCTTCTTCATGTGCCAGTACCTGCAGCGGCTTCACTAAGTAGTGGGGGAGGCCGTAAAATAACAAGTCTCTGTGCTTGTTAAGCTGTGTCATTTTCTTCAGTGCTTGAATCAAGTGCCTCACCTCGCTTTCCCGGCAATACAGGAAGACAAGTGACGGCAAATTCTGATGGGAAGAAATTGCACCCTGAAACACAATTTACTCCAGATCGGTGGGTAGACTGTGTCTGGATCCCATTATTTAACTCGTGCAACCACATATATGTGAAGCGAGAGCTTTAGGCACCAGGCAACAGGGTAGATGTATTTTTGTATACCTGAATAAACTTACTAAGGGTGAGATAAACATTCAGCTTTTAACTTGACGGAATGAGCAAGACTGTTTGTGGCATCGAGAAATGGTTGGAAGAAACTAGAGTCATGAGGTCAAAGAGCAAACATGTCATCTACTTAGCTGAGCCAGAGTGAAGGACTCTTACCAGAAGTAAGAAAAAGAACAGTTTCGAAGTATTCCGTATAAAGTTTAGCAAGAATAAGAGACAGAGGAAAGCCCAGAGCGACACCAAAACTTTCGTATGAATAAAATTTACCTGGAAAGGAACACACTGCAAACCGTATATAAGAATTTGACATGTATTATCCGTGAACAGGCTGCTTGGTTAGAGAAAAGGGTAAGTTCCTCCTAACAATTCCTGATCAGTCACAACCAAGCTGTGTAATTCTCATGAGAATGTATGCAGAGAGCACCAACAGTCTGACTAACTATATTCTAAGAAAAGTAACTTAGTGCGAGATCAAAGAACATAAACAATTATCCTAAAACCATCAGCTATGTGAAAGAAGGGTTTAAAAGACACAAAAACAATATTTTCAACACAGAGAGCATAAGTCTGTCAAAATACTAATCATCACTTCATCAGCAAACAATACGACAAAGATTTGAAACTAACACAATATCAGAAATTAAATGATTAAATATAACCATGCAAGTGTGAGTCTGCTTATGTAGCAGCAAAACGATCATCATTTATGCCTTAAGATTATCCTACATATTCGTTAATTCTCTGATGAGCAGTGATGCTGATATGAACAGATGTTAAGCTAATTTATCCATTAAAGCTTCATGACATCAGAGGAAACATTCAAATACTCTTGAAATTGTGTATTTTTATTTCTATAATTGTAGAAATAATATTACAAAACAAAACATCCAGAGAGATAATTATATCAGAAATAACACATAACAAATTATATCATCAAAGAAATAAATAACAGTAAGTGGTGGACTGACCGTCATCCGAGCCATGACAACATGACAGTGTGGAGGGTTGTCAAGGACGTAGAAATTCATGCATGAGATCCACTGATGAGCGTGAAATACCAGGCAGTTGTATATCTGCCGGAAGTGATACAGAATTTAAAAATTAAATCTTTGTTAGTTAATAAGTTATCAGCTGTAAAAAGCACTGTCTATCTCCTCTGTGTGTGTGTGTGTGTGTGTATCACCTAATTGTAGTTGCATGGGGTCGAGACTCAGCTCCTGACCCCGTCTCTTCACTGGCCTCTGCTAGGTCCTCCTCCTCCCTGATCCATGAGCTTTATCATACCTCGTCTTAAAACTATGTATAGTTCCTGCCTCCGCTGCATCGCTTGCCAGACTATTCCACTTCCTAACTACTCTATGACTTAAGAAATACTTCCTAACATCCCTTTGACTCATCTGAGTCATCAGCTTCCAAATGTGACCCCTGGTATCTGTGTCCCATCTCTGGAACATCATGTCTCTGTCCACCTTGTCTATTCCACGCAGTATTTTGTATGTCGTTATCATGTCTCCCATGATCCTCCTGTCCTCCAGTGTCGTCAGACCGATTTCCCTTAACCTTTCTTCATAGGACATTCCCCTTAGCTCTGGAACTAACCTTGTTGCAAACCTTTGCACTGTCTCTAATTTCTTGGCGTGTTTGACCAGATGTGGGTTCCAAAGTGGTGCTGCGTACTCCAGTATGGGCCTGACGTACACAGTGTATAAAGTCTTCAACGATTCCTTACAGAGGTACCGGAACGCTATTCTCAGGTTTGCCAGGCACCCATATGCCGCTGCAGTTATCTGGTTAATGTGTGCTTCTGGCAATGTACTCGGTATTATACTCACTCCTAGGTCTTTCTCCTTGAGTGAGGTTTACAGCCTTTGGCCTGCACCTAGTTGTACTCACCTAGTTGAGGTTGCAGGGGTCGAGTCCAAGCTCCTGGCCCCGCCTCTTCACTGGTCGCTACTAGGTCACTCTCCCTGAACCGTGAGCTTTATCATACCTCTGCTTAAAGCTATGTATGGATCCTGCCTCCACTACATCGCTTCCCAAACTATTCCACTTACTGACTACTCTGTGGCTGAAGAAATACTTCCTAACATCCCTGTGATTCATCTGTGTCTTCAACTTCCAACTGTGTCCCCTTGTTGCTGTGTCCCATCTCTGGAACATCCTGTCTTTGTCCACCTTGTCAATTCCTCTCAGTATTTTGTATGTCGTTATCATGTCCTCCCTATCTCTCCTGTCCTCCAGTGTCGTCAGGTTGATTTCCCTTAACCTCTCCTCGTAGGACATACCTCTTAGCTCTGGGACTAGTCTTGTTGCAAACCTTTGCACTTTCTCTAGTTTCTTTACGTGCTTGGCTAGGTGTGGGTTCCAAACTGGTGCCGCATACTCCAATATGGGCCTAACGTACACGGTGTACAGGGTCCTGAACGATTCCTTATTAAGATGTCGGAATGCTGTTCTGAGGTTTGCTAGGCGCCCATATGCTGCAGCAGTTATTTGATTGATGTGCGCTTCAGGAGATGTGCCTGGTGTTATACTCACCCCAAGATCTTTTTCCTTGAGTGAGGTTTGTAGTCTCTGGCCCCCTAGACTGTACTCCGTCTGCGGTCTTCTTTGCCCTTCCCCAATCTTCATGACTTTGCACTTGGTGGGGTTGAACTCCAAGAGCCAATTGCTGGACCAGGTCTGCAGCCTGTCCAGATCCCTTTGTAGTTCTGCCTGGTCTTCGATCGAATGAATTTTTCTCATTAACTTCACGTCATCTGCAAACAGGGACACTTCGGAATCTATTCCTTCCGTCATGTCGTTCACAAAAACCAGAAACAGCACTGGTCCTAGGGCTGACCCCCCTGTGGGACCCCGCTGGTCACAGGTGCCCACTCTGACACCTCGCCACGTACCATGACTCGCTGCTGTCTTCCTGACAAGTATTCCCTGATCCATTGTAGTGCTTCCCTGTTATCCCTGCTTGGTCCTCCAGTTTTTGCACTAATCTCTTGTGTGGAACTGTGTCAAACGCCTTCTTGCAGTCCAAGAAAATGCAATCCACCCACCCCTTTCAGGAGGTTAATAAACAATAAACACGAGAAAAAGGAGGAACTATTGAATAGTCTACCTGGAATATATAGAGCATGGGAAGATAGGAGAGGAGTAAAGTCTAACACAGAGAATGCCCAGTCTACAACAACTGACCCAAAAATAAGCAGATACACACTAGAAAAAACACGGGAAACAAAAACAACAGCTAGTTCAGTCCCCAGCCTTAGGGCTGACCCAGACCCAGCCCCCAGCCATTGTGAAAATCTGGATTCAGTTAGACTCCTCCACAGCTACCAATGCCATATCCCCTAGTACAGATGTAGTAGAGGAGCCCTCCTCTGGGGGTAGACTCTTCTGCAACCATCAGTCATAGCCCCAGCCCCAGTGCTGACCCAGACCCAGCCCCCAGCCTTACTGCCAGCCCAGACTCTCCTAGGGACACTACCCAAACCACCACAAAAACAGTAAATATACAACCATCATTGCACAAGACCGTGGCCCACAGTACAGATGTTGGAGAGGAGTCTCCTCCTTCCTCTACTGGGGAAAGTAGATGGAATCCAGGACGGGGTGGCCCTGGCTTGGATACTGAGGATTATAGTGCAGTCCCAGAACCTGCAGAAATTGACAACACACCTCCCAACAATTCTCAACCAAAGGTGAATTTGTGCAAATATTATGCTTGGGGCATCTGTAAGCATGGAATAACAGGGGGAAAAAATGGGACATGCAACTTTGACCATCCCAAAAAATGTAGCGACCTCCTGTCTAAAGGAGTGTGTCGCTCTTCTTCCTGTACTTTCTTTCACCCAAAAATGTGCCACTCCTCGGTCCTCCAGAAGCAGTGTTACAACATCGAGTGCCCTGCATACCATCTAAAAGGGACCAGGAGGCACAGACCCCACAGGACAAACAATAGTAGCTACGACAAACGAAAAAAGAAAATGGAAGGAAATAACAAAAATAGTCCACCACCTTGGAGCCTTGTTGGACTGGAGGCGCAGCCAGTGGCCACCCATGGCCCTCCAGAATTACAACTACTGATGCCAATAACAAAATCCCCCCAACAAACACAGAATACAACCTCGTTCATATTTGCTAATATACAGGGCCTTAAGCCATCCACCAACAACAAAATACCTTTTATCAGTGGACTTCTAGAGGAGTCTAATGCAATGTTTGCAGCCTTCACAGAGACTCACACAAAAGATCACTTTGACAGTGAAATATGGATAAGTGGTTACAACCTTTTTAGATGCGACAGAAAAAACAGGCAACAAGGGGGGGTTGGCCTGTATGTCAAAGAGTCCCTTATCTGCACGGAGTTGCTGAACACCACAAATGAGGTAGTTGAAGTTCTATCAATAAAGATCGAGAACCAAAACCTAGTCATTGTGTCCAGCTCCATCCCCAAACATCTTACTGCTTGGTGATTTCAACCTAAGGCATACAAAATGGAAGAATGTAGCAAATAATGTTATAGCTGAAACAATCCCCGGAGGTAGCGCAGATGAAAGGTCACACACACATGAGCTACTAAGTCTCTGCGAAAAACACACCTTAAGCCAGCAGATAGTGGAGCCAACAAGACTAGAAAACACACTTGACCTTATCTTCACAAATAATGAGGACCTGATAAGAGACATAAGAATATCAAAAACAACTAATTCCGATCACAACCTAATCGAAGTCCAGACGTACATGCATAGGGGTCCTGATCAGCAGAATGCATGTACCTGTGAAGGTGTCTTCACAAAATACAACTTCAACAACAAGAACATCAACTGGGACCAGGTAAACCATGTCCTAAACGAAACATGTTGGGAAGATGTCTTAAATGACATGGATCCAAACCAGTGCCTTGAAAGGATCAACTTCCTGGTAGCCGAAGCATGTTCTAGGCATATTCCCCTAAGAAAGAAGAAGAGCAGGAGTAAACTGGAGAGAAAAAGACGCTCCCTCTACAGAAGACGACGAAGAGTCACTGAGCTCCTCAGGAGTGCTAGAATATCTGATACACGAAAGGAGGCGCTGACCAGGGAAGTGGAAACTATCGAACTTAAGCTAAATGACTCTTACAGGAACCAGGAGAGGCAGGAGGAGCTTAAAGCTATTAGTGAAATTGAAAGAAATTCAAAATATTTCTTTTCATATGCCAAAAACAAGGCAAATACCACATCTAGTATCGGGCCCTTACTCAGACAGGATGGGACTTACACAGATGACAACAAGGAAATGAGTGAAATATTGAAATCCCAGTACGACTCTGTGTTTAGTGAACCACTAATCGGTCTGAGGATCGACGACCCAAATGATTTCTTCATGAATGAGCCTCAAAACTCCATAAATGTATGCCAGATTTCCGACATTACCCTAACTCCGATAGATTTCGAAAAAGCCATTGACAACATGCCTATGCACTCAGCCCCGGGCCCAGACTCGTGGAACTCTGTTTTCATTAAGAACTGCAAGAAACCCCTCTCGCGTGCCCTAAGTACACTATGGAGGAGGAGCTTGGACATGGGTGAAATTCCACAGTCACTTAAAACAACGGATATAGCCCCACTCCATAAAGGTGGCAGCAAAGCATTAGCTAAGAACTATAGACCAATAGCTCTGACGTCCCACATCATAAAAATCTTTGAAAGAGTGCTAAGAAGCAGGATTGCAAATCACCTGGATTCCCAAAATCTGCACAATCCAGGGCAACATGGGTTCAGGGCAGGTCGCTCCTGCCTCTCACAACTACTGGATCACTATGACATGGCCTTGGATGCACTGGAAGAAAATCAGAATGCAGATGTAATATACACAGACTTTGCAAAAGCATTTGACAAATGCGATCATGGCGTAATAGCCCATAAAATACGTGCTAAAGGAATAACTGGGAAAGTGGGGAGATGGATCTTCAACTTCCTAACAAATCGAACACAAAGAGTAGTGGTCAACAGAGTTAAATCGGAGGCTGCCATAGTGAAGAGCTCTGTTCCACAAGGCACAGTACTCGCCCCCATCTTATTCCTTATCCTCATATCAGACATAAACAGAGATATACACCACAGCACCGTATCATCCTTTGCGGATGATACTAGGATCTGCATGAGGCTGTCATCTGCTGAGGACGCGGTTAACCTCCAAGAAGATATAAACAAAGTTTTCCAGTGGGCAACGGTAAACAATATGATGTTCAATGAGGACAAATTCCAACTACTCCGTTATGGAAAACTGGAGGAGATAATAACTAGAACAGAGTATACTACTGACTCCGGCCATACAATAGAGCGGAAAAATAATGTAAGGGACCTGGGAGTAGTAATGTCTGAGGATCTCACTTTCAAGGATCACAACAGTGCCACGATCGCACGTGCAAAGAAAATGATAGGATGGATAATGAGAACTTTCAAAACGAGAGATGCCAAGCCCATGATGATCCTTTTCAAATCACTTGTTCTCTCTAGGCTGGAATACTGCTGTACATTAACATCTCCATTCAAAGCAGGTGAAATCGCAGATCTAGAGAGTGTACAGAGATCCTTTACTGCACGTATAAGTTCTGTCAAGCACCTTAACTACTGGGAACGCTTGGAAGCACTTGACTTGTACTCGTTGGAACGCAGGAGGGAGAGATATATCATAATCTACACTTGGAAAATCTTGGAAGGAATGGTCCCAAATCTGCACACAGAAATCACTCCCTACGAAAGTAAAAGACTGGGCAGGCGATGCAAAATGCCCCCAATAAAAAGTAGGGGCGCCATTGGTACACTAAGGGAAAACACCATAAGTGTCCGGGGCCCAAAACTGTTCAACAGCCTCCCATCAAGCATTAGGGGAATTGCCAATAAACCCCTGGCTGCCTTCAAGAGAGAGCTGGACAGATACCTAAAGTCAGTGCCGGATCAGCCGGGCTGTGGCTCGTACGTTGGACTGCGTGCGGCCAGCAGTAACAGCCTAGTTGATCAGGCCCTGATCCATCGGGAGGCCTGGTCATGGACCGGGCCGCGGGGGCGTTGATCCCCGGAATAACCTCCAGGTATCCCTTGGGTACAAACCTCTCCTCAGCCTCCTTGCATTTTGTTGCTACATATTCCATCATCTCAATAACTGGCTTCCCTGCCAGTTCTCTGTCCCACTGAACCCCGTTCAGGAAGTTCCTCATTCCCGTTTAGTCCCCTTTCTTGTAGTGGGACCCGATGAATTATTTTCAAGAGTTCTTAAGGAATGCAAATTGGAACTTAGTCAGCCATTTAGGAGTGTGTTTAATGCGTCAGTCATTACCGGTGTTGTGCCAGAGTTGTGGAAGATGGCTAATGTGGTTACTATATTCAAATCAGGGGATAAGTCCGTTCCTTCACATTACCGTCCAATAAGCCTCACATCTATAGTGGGCAAGTTATTAGAATCAATTATAGCTGACATTAATAGAAGTCACCTTGAAGAGCATAATTTGATTAATGAATCTCAACATGGATTCACGAGAGGTCGTTCCTGCCTGACAAATTTACTGACGTTCTTCATTTGAGGCAGTAGACAGTGATAAACAATATGATATTGTTTATTTGGATTTTAGTAAAGCCTTCGACAGAGTACCTCACAAGAGACTCTTAAGAAAAGTGGCAGCTCATGGTATAGTAGGTAAAGTTCTAGCATGGATTGAGGCATGGCTTACCAATAGAAAGCAGAGAGTTACCATTAAGGGAGTGAAATCTGAATGGGGATTAGTCACTAGTGGCGTTCCACAAGGATCAGTTTTAGGCCCTCTCTTGTTCATAATTTACATTAATGACCTTGATGAAGGGATTACTAGTGACATGAGTAAGTTTGCTGATGATACAAAGATAGGCCGTATAATTCACTCTGAGGAGGATATCAATGAACTCCAGGACGATTTGAACAAATTAATGTCTTGGTCTGAGAAATGGCAGATGAAGTTTAATGTGGATAAGTGTAAGGTACTTGCCCTTGGTAATGAAAATAACTCTCGAAGCTATAATCTAGGTGAAGTAGAGCTTGGTCATACAGAATGTGAAAAAGACTTGGGAGTCATGGTAAGCAGAAATCTAAAGCCAAGACAGCAGTGCCTCAGTGTGCGCAACAAGGCCAACAGATTACTTGGATTTATCTCAAGAAGTATAAGTAACAGAAGTCCAAAAGTTATTTTACAGCTCTATACATCACTAGTGAGGCCTCATTTAGATTGTGCTGCTCAGTTTTGGTCCCCTTACTACAGGATGGACATTAAAGTAAAAGGACACAAGTGCAACTAATGTGACATTTATTGTGGCAACGTTTCGCTCTCCAGGAGCTTTATCAAGCCATTACAAACAATACATGGACACAGAGGGTATATAAAGGCTCAGAGTGAGGTGAATACTAGTGAGGTACCATTTCGATGTTCACTAGTGGTAGTAGTAGTAGTAGTAGTAGTAGTAGTAGTGACAAAAGTAATACAATATGGTAGAGCAATTAATTCGTACATGAGTAAAAGGATATAAAAGCTATTACTTGGGTAACATAAAAATAGGTTGGACAAATATAAACTGGAATGAGGCAGGTTGTTTCAGTGTTCACTCTCTGTGCTTTGTGTAGTATAACAGGAGAGACTATGTGATGGCAGGGTTTACTGTTTTCAGGAGGATTCTTGCTAAGACTTCGGAGATGGTGAAGCTGCCGTTGTTTTGTTTAATTGTATTCGAAACAGCGATCAGTGCTGATTCAAGGCACTTGCGTGTGCGGAAATTAGTTTCTTTTATCACTAATTGGGCGTCTCTGAATTTCATAAGATGATTGGTGGAATTTCGGTGTTGTACACAGGCGTTGTTTAAGTTGTCGTTCCTACATGCGTATATGTGTTCATTGAGGCGGGTGTCGAGGTTTCTTGCTGTTTCACCTACGTAGATCTTGTCACAGCCTCCACAGGGTATAGTGTAAACTCCTGCATTGACTGGTTCGTGGTGCTTGGGTTTTGTCCTGGTTAGATCCTTTATTGAAGTGGTAGAAGCGATGGCGACTCTGGTGTTAGCTTGTGAAAGTACTTTTGAGACGTTTAGTGCAACCTGGCTGTTGGGAAGAATTATAACTTTGTTGGGAGCGGTGTTGATGCGTGGAGAATTGATGATCTGAAGAGCTCTTTTCTTGCAGTCTTTGATGAAAAAAGAAGGAAATTGTAACTCAGTGAATGTTTGGTGAATGTAAGTACATTCCTCGTCAAGAAACTCAGGACTACAAATTCGGTATGCTCTTAGGAAAAACCCGATGATGATGCCTCTTTTGGTCTTGGTATCTTGACTGGAATAGAAGTGTGTGAGATCATTTTTATTGGTGGGTTTCCGATAAACTTGAAATCTTAGGTTGTTGTCTACTTTGTGAATGAGGACGTCGAGGAAAGGTAGCTTGTCATTGGACTCTTCTTCTAGTGTAAACTGAATCGCTGGTTCAACTGCGTTGAGTTACAATTTCCTTCTTTTTTCATCAAAGACTGCAAGAAAAGAGCTCTTCAGATCATCAATTCTCCACGCATCAACACCGCTCCCAACAAAGTTATAATTCTTCCCAACAGCCAGGTTGCACTAAACGTCTCAAAAGTACTTTCACAAGCTAACACCAGAGTCGCCATCGCTTCTACCACTTCAATAAAGGATCTAACCAGGACAAAACCCAAGCACCACGAACCAGTCAATGCAGGAGTTTACACTATACCCTGTGGAGGCTGTGACAAGATCTACGTAGGTGAAACAGCAAGAAACCTCGACACCCGCCTCAATGAACACATATACGCATGTAGGAACGACAACTTAAACAACGCCTGTGTACAACACCGAAATTCCACCAATCATCTTATGAAATTCAGAGACGCCCAATTAGTGATAAAAGAAACTAATTTCCGCACACGCAAGTGCCTTGAATCAGCACTGATCGCTGTTTCGAATACAATTAAACAAAACAACGGCAGCTTCACCATCTCCGAAGTCTTAGCAAGAATCCTCCTGAAAACAGTAAACCCTGCCATCACATAGTCTCTCCTGTTATACTACACAAAGCACAGAGAGTGAACACTGAAACAACCTGCCTCATTCCAGTTTATATTTGTCCAACCTATTTTTATGTTACCCAAGTAATAGCTTTTATATCCTTTTACTCATGTACGAATTAATTGCTCTACCATATTGTATTACTTTTGTCACTACCACTACTACTACTACTACTACCACTAGTGAACATCGAAATGGTACCTCACTAGTATTCACCTCACTCTGAGCCTTTATATACCCTCTGTGTCCATGTATTGTTTGTAATGGCTTGATAAAGCTCCTGGAGAGCGAAACGTTGCCACAATAAATGTCACATTAGTTGCACTTGTGTCCTTTTACTTTACATATTGTCGGTAATTCTACCAACTTTATTACAATAACACAAGACACACATCTCTTTTTGATGTACCTGTGTCCATATCACACTGTAAAAACTCTATACACATAAAGGGCCCCAAAATCATGAATTCATTACCAGAACATACTAAAGTAACCAGGCCTGAAAATCAATTTAAGACTCTTCTAAAAAAACACTTACTCTCCCACGACTAAATAATCAACACTCAATATATAACATTACCAATAATTCTCCCAATTACTTAAATCTTAAAACTTCAAGACAACATATAGTAAACTGATCATCTTGTTTGTTATACATTGTAATGCGACAAATTTGTACAACTATAATGCTTCATTATCGAAATGTTCAAATTTCATTGTTTCAGATACTCAGTATTACTTTTACTGTAATTGTTACCACTGAACCTTTCATTGCTTGCTAATTTTAAGTTAATTTTAAGCCTACCCATATTGCTCTTCATACAAGGGGCTTTTGGCATGTACACCCAACTACTATAATTCCTTGTACAACTATGTATCATGTCCAAATAAACTATATGAATATGAATATAAAAGAATCTAGCACACTTGGAGGGGGGGGGGGTTCGGCACCGTTGCTTTTCGCTGATGACACTGTGCTTGTTGTTGAGAGATTCTGAAGAGAGTTGCAGAGGTTTGGGAATAGACTAGTTAAAAGATGGGTCTATGAAGCATGAGGTAAACCATAGAATTGATGAGGGAAAACAGATGAGTGGTGCACTGAGGAGTCTGTGAGACAAAGAACGTTATACATGGAAGCAAAAAGTTGTATGAGAGTATAGTGGTACCAAAGTTCTTATAACGGTATGAAGCATGGTTGGTGAATATTGCAACAAGGAGAAAGCTGGACACATTGTAGATGTGTTTGTGGGCTATGTGTAGTGTGAATATAATGCAGAGAATCCACAGCTTGAAGATTAGGACGCACGAGGATTCTAAATATATTATCAGGAGAGCTGAAGAAGGCTTGCTGAGGTTGTTCGGACGTTCAGAGAGAG